>NC_090294.1:37445710-37755710 GCF_037392515.1 Haliotis asinina | reverse complement strand
AATCTTTACAATGCATATATGCGCTATCTGTAATTTCGTACGTTGCTGTTACATGAAAAACATCTATAGACACTCATTTGTAATTTACATTACTTTCTCTGAACCTAAGTATGTGGTACAACACAAGAGCTACCTTAAACAATAGGTCCGTATCTTCTGTGCGGAGCAGCATACAGAATTTTTATCTCGGGGGTTGGTTATGAAAGAAATTAGGCAGATATTGTTTTTCTAGTTTCTGAGTATTGCGGGCATATAAGTAGTACATGGTACTCATCCTCCAAAGCCATGATTAAATAGAGTAGTTCTGACGAAGGAAACCCAATTAGTATCTCCTGTATCATCGTGAATATGGTGAAACTGGTTGTCTCATCAATCTTAGCCAATATGATATAACCCGACAGCGGGCGTTAATAAATAATGGAAAACGTCCACATTCAGCTAAAATAACCTTGTTCGCGGTTCTGTGACGAACACGTAACAGGAACTTACAGAACTTTGAATGCACCTTTTCAATATTCTTATTTATCCTAGTGCCCCATATTTCAGAACCATACAGCAGAATTGGTTGAATTTTCCCATCAAACAGTTTATAACTTGCGTGGATCGGTTGTTCTTTGTATTTACATATGAATTTCTTTATGACATGTAGGACTCGTTCGGCTTGCATAGATAATGTTTCACAGGCTCTGGAAAATATATTTCTACAAGAAAATATGATACCTAAATATTTATAATATGATACCACCTCCAGTGTTTGGCCGTTGAGGAACCATTTTTCACTATTGGAAATTTACCTCCATTTTTGAAAACCTTTACTTTAGTTTTACTCATATTTAGCTCGAGGCCCCATTTCAGACAATATTCATTGAGAGTATCTATCTTACATTGTAACCGGACAACAGAATCAGCAAGGATCACGACATCATCTGCAAATAGCAGCACTACAAGATCGATGATATGTTCGTTAATAAATACACCTCTCGTGTCATTTGATAACAGTTCCTTGACAAGTTCTTCGACATATAACAAGAAAAGAACCGGTGATAGAATGCAGCCTTGGCTGACTCCCGCATATGTAGCAAATACATCACTCATTTGAAGTTTATTAATTCTGACAGATGCTCTCACGTTGGTGTACATATTACGTAAAAGACGTTGGAGTTTACAATGTATTCCTGACTGTAGTAGGACATAACAGTTTCGTTCTATTAACAGAGCCAAGCGCTTTCTGAAAGTCTACGAAAAGGCAATAAAACTTCCCCCTTTCTTCCGTAGGTATTTATGGATAATACTATTAAGAGTAAATATGTGGTCCATGGTTGAATATTCTTCTCGAAATCCTGCTTGGCGCTCTGATAGAAGTTCGCGTGTAAAACTTAATGCGATTATCTAGTACGGTGGTACAAATTTTATTTAGTGTATTCAGTAATGCAATGCCTCTATAGTTGTTTGGGTCACTACTTTCTCCCGACTTATGCAGAGGTGCTATCAGTCCTACATTCCAGGCATCTGGGAAAACACTGCTATCTAGAACTTGATTAAACAGACTATTCATAAGAGGAAGCAATAAAGAAATGCATTCTGTAAAATCTGCGACTGGAAAACCATCTTCCCCGGGTGCTTTTCCAGATTTCCAATCACAGCTTCTACAGAATAACCAGGGGCCGTCACTGATGCATCATTACTGGTCTGGTGAGGGTGATAAGTTACAACTGCAGACATGTGGCTTGGTGAAATTAATTGTTAAATACAATGGTTATTCACATAACGCCGTTTTGTTGTTTGCTAGTTGTATCCCTAGTTATGATACGGACTGATTCCAAGTTAACTATGTATACTGAACAGCAATTGAAAGTTCCGAAAAGGTAAATGGAATCTCATAAAAGTAACCGTTCTTGCATGTTTATGTCTTCTATGTGAAAACTTTACAAAAAACCAGAGTTTCGTGTTACGTTTCTTTGGCTGTTCTTTGCTGTTCAGTATATAACAAAAGTGTTTCACTGACTGACAACGCAGGCCTTTTGTTCAGATTTCTTTATTGTGCCAGGCCTCACTAAGGTGGAACTGCGGTGAAGTAAGAGACAATACAAAAAACAAATGGGACATTGCTGAGTAAGAAATTCCATAGTGCAAATTAGAATTTCAAGAATTATCGGTTTGATGTCGTTTAACGTGAATGAAACAATGCTTACTGTCTCCATTTACTTCTGAGATGGTTCACAGTAACTTGAATTTGCCTATTATGAAATTAACGGACCGCCGTCATTTAATTATGGTTTCTTTGATCGTGAACCTTTCATCATTCTTGAATGTACGTTTATCTGTAATTATTTGAAACTGAAGCATAATTAGCATAATAAAAATCACCATTGTGACGAAACAAACTGTCCTGATTAAAGACGACGAGATATACGGTATGACATGACTCCCGGGTGGGCAAGGAACGGTTACAATGTTCGTGACCACGGAGTGTCGTCACTGATTCTGAATGACCTGTTCGTATAATTTTAGCCGCTGTTTTGCGTTTTAACCCCACCTAAAATCTATTTCAGGGAATAAAAGAGGCTGACGTTTTTAGTTCACATGATTACCGGTTCAAATGGGTTTATAGATTGTTGAAAGACATCAATGACGATATTGATTACACCGACGAATATCAACTCAGTGGTCTGAAATATTTTCTTTCAAAAGTGCCAGTTTTACTTAATGTGGAAATGCGCGTGATTATTTTTCAAACGTCATATTGGAGAAACGGTTTATTACACTGAATTCAAGTACATAAAACAATTTTATAGACATGAAAACAACACCTAGTCTCTCCGGATTCACATTTTGTAGACATATGGAAGTGTATTTACCAACTAGTGGAAAGTTTAGTTGCTTTACAGTTTGATTTGTAGACTAAGATATAATTGAACCACGACGCTATATATATCTAAAATGGAAGTATGTCGATCTGATTTCAAAGCTGAAACTGAAATAAGAATGCAAAAGAACCGAGTGTGGATTCAATATACAATACAGAAATGTTATCTGGTAATATAGACTACATACATACGTAGGTTTACAAATATGTGTTAACGACGAAAATTACGAAATTACGACAACATTACAACAAAAAGCAGTGTAGAACAGTGAGTGAGTGAGTTTAGTTTTACGCCACACTCAGCAATATTCCAACTATATGGCGATGGTCTGTAAATAATCGAGTCGAAATCGAGTCGAAATAGTCGAATCCTGTGATCAACAGCATGAGCATCAATGTGTGCAATTGAGAACCGATGACAAGTGTCAAAAACGTCAGCGAGCCTGACCACCCGATCTGGTTAGTCGCCTCAAACGACTGGCATAGGATAGTCACCTTCTATGGCAAGCATGGGTTGCTGAAGGCCTATTCTACCCCGAACCCTCACGGGTCCAGTGTAGAATAAAACTGCAGTGGGTATGCTAACAAAGTTATGAGGGCAAAGTGGACGCGCTGTCTAAAGCGCCGCGCTTGGAAGCGAAAGGTTCTTGTTTCCATCCCCAATGTTGACCGGGTGTAAAAGGTCATTGTTGGTAATAGCACATGGCAGTGACAATATGGATAAGGTGGATATGAAGGTGAAGGGTAGGGATGATTGTCACAACAATTCTCGTCTGTGTAGGTGCGATGAAAAGCCACTCGCCTATCTCTGCATTGAGTAAGAGAGGGCACAACTTCGTATGTCTACTTACTGTTACTTCGAAAAAAATGTACGTCCTTAGTGCAGGTCTGCAGATCGCCTTTAAATAGAAGTAAAATGCACAGTCCAGGTATCTGTGCTGGCAACAAGATCTTTCGTTGCTCATCGGCGATTAGTGTGTGCCAAACTGAAATAAGTGACCTCTTGAAATATTCGTACTGCATCTGATATTGACGTTGCCAGTGCGTGAGAGTACTTTTATTCAGCAATATTCCAGTTATATGGCAGCGGTCTGTAAATAATCGAGACCATGTGTACAATCACATGGGGTATAGCATGAGCATCTATCAACTGATACGATGACATGTGTTCACCAAGTCAGCGAGTCTGAATCCAACCCGAATCTTCACGTGTACGGGTTTAATACGTTTCCACATTACACCTGACTCCAAATATAAATACAGCAACTACCACACAACTGCCCTTCACAGAAACATTGTGATACAGTTTTGGAATCAGCATCGCATTACACTGTCAAATTACAAATTGAGAAATTGTTATAGTTTGAACATTTGAATTTTCAAATGATATGACAATTATGTTAGAATGAGCGGATTTAGTTTAACACCGTTTTGATAAACGTCCAGCAATATCATGGCTGGGGACAACCGAAATTGGCTTCACACCTTGTGCTCATGTTGGGAATTGAATCCTGTTATACAGCGTGAAGAACGTTAACCACTAAGCTAACACACCACTCTCCCCCGTATTAGATGTGTAATTATGCAAACAAAATAAACCAAATAAGTCTTCGGAATCAGTCGCGTCCCGTGTACGTTGTTTTCAAATGCAGGAAAATGGCGATGTAACGGTATATTCGAGTATTTCACATAAATACGGTCGGCAAGGTCATAAGGTTTCTGTGTTCAATCAAGAGCTCGCGCATCCATAAAACAACTAATTGAATCCCACAATTTGAGGTCCTTGGCCTCATTTTTTTCAACATCAGAGGTTAAAAACAGTGTTACGTAAGCCTTTTACACAAGGGCCATGATAACCATACGAGTTTGCGTGGGCTGAGGTAAATTAATTCCGACACAAAGCAATGTTACGGTGAGACAGGAGGCGACCAACAAATGTCATGCCAATACATTGTCACAAAACAGTTTTGACTTTCATAGAAATTAGTGTTCGCGACAATGTCCCCCAAATGCATGTGTTTTTATGTACCTAATAGGCTCTAAAACATGCCATCCATGTTTTTTTCATATGGTATATGAATATAACTGCTATGTGACAGTAGTATGCATCGTGTTTTGTCTTATCGTAGATGTTTGTGATGAGTGACACTTTTAGAACTTAAAGAACTCATTACTTTTATTATGGCAGTTAAAACACTTATGCACACCAGTACAGGTGATTTGTTTACAGACACTCAGCAATAGTCCAGCTATATTCGACTAAATATTCGACTTTAGACCAGACAATCCAGTGATTAATAACATAAACATCGATCTACAAAATTGGGAAACGATGACGACAACCAAGTCTGCACGCCCGATCAGCTGATCCCGTTAGTCAAAAATAATTCACTTGCCCGAAATTTGACTGTAGAAACCAATGAAAAGATTACAAAAGTCTAAAATATTTTGTTAATACTCAAGTAGGTCATCACTAAGCTGATCATATGATGAACATTGCAATTGTCATCAGACCATAATCGTACATGATTAAAGAGTGCATTCCAAGTCAACCAGTCGGAAAGCGTGATATATTACAAAATGACCCAATGAAAATTCACTACCCAGTCAGTCTGGCCCGGATGTCCACGTTTCTTGTGTTCCAACCTGTTCCACAAGGACAAAAGGCACGAGCAATACATACTTTCTTCGGCATAATAGGTATCGGAGTTACCACCTGCGATTTTTTCGTGGAAAGGACCCTTATAAATAATATGCTCCGAACGTTCACAACGCGTGTAGGGGAATGTTTCTTCGTCTTACATTTTTGGACAATTTTGTTATAGATATGATGCGTTACTGTTCTATCTGTTTATATTCACAGAGAACATCCATTTCAGACATGTTTTTCACATTTTTAAATTTGATTTTCCCTTTTAGGCAGTATTGTGTTTCTAAAGGCAATACCGCCTCCGTGAGACAAATACGAATGTACGATTACAATGAAATCTAATCTCCACAAAGGATTTCGTGTATTAACATGTTTGAAACTGAACCAATGTTGTCAACTCTAGCAAATAATATGTTTCCGTAAAAGAAGGAATCACTGATTTCAAATAACCGTGGTTACTTTTGTCACAATGCAATTAAATATTTCGTTGTTATCCGATATATTCAAATCATATAAGCTTCGTCATTAATGAGCTTTATTATTTTGGTTGTAAATTCTTCCATGTCAAGCAATAATAACAAAACCGCCTATTTGAATTTTGTATAAAATTCAGCATGGAAATACAGACATTCTTCTAATTGTATTACTTTCTGTTCCGCAAATACGACTCTGCAGACGTCTAGTAGTCGCGTTCATAGTCAGCGCCATTCAAACAATTTGGTTAAAAAGGTATGTGTTGAATGATAAATGACAGCGACATATGTCGGCTGGATGTAACTTAACCGGGTATGTTCCACTGCCACGATTAGATCTGGTCTGTACAGATGCAGTGTAAACACAGACGTTAAAGGCAATTTAGCATTTTCGCTGTGCAGCATAGTGACAGGCGTGTTGCTTAAAGGAAGAATTCCTTGAATTCAAATAGCATTATTTTTATATCACAAAAGAATAACGCATGGCGTTGTTATCTGTTACTTTCAAATCATTGCAACATCTACATATACATGTACACTAATGAGAATTGTTAATTCCACTGTGGTGCTTCCATGCCAAGCAATAATAACAAAATAATGTATTTCAGTATTGTAAAAGCGTCAGCATGAAAATATGTACATTCTTGTTGAAATATTACATATTCATTTCAGAAAATTAACATAATATACATTTTGAAGAAGATTGAAACGTCCAAATTGATTATTCCTTTTTGAAATATCGAGTAAAATAGCGGTGTAAATTGCAAAAAGATTGATCCCTGAAAATCAGTTAAAACATCAGTAGTTCCCGAGAAATACAATTGCCTGGAGGTGTTGGCAGCAAACGTCATTGAAACAATTTCGTCAAAAGGGCATGTGTTGACTTATACATGGCAGTGTTCTTAACAGTAACTGAACAAGGTATATTCCAGTGCCACGATATCACCACGATTAGATCTGGTCTAATCTAAGAGATACAATTGTCTGGACGTGTTGATAGTAAGCGTCACTGAAACAATTTGGTCAAAAGTTCATGTGTTGACTTATAAATGGCAGTACTCCTGCAAGTAACTAAACCAGGAATGTTCCAGTGCCACGATATCACCACGATTAGATCTGATTTGTACAAATGAAATATAAAAACAAACTTTAAAAACAATTTATTATGTTTTGCTTTGCAGCATAGTGACAGGTGTGACAAATCTAAAAATGTTTAACATATGTCTGCTGTAGGGAAATGACATGGTTCCAGTGACTGAGAGTTCTAAAGTATACCAAAGCCCTTGCTGCTGTTCATTCATTTTCATCTGTGTACATTCTGAATATCCAGAATTGTAAAACATCTCAAAAACTATGGAGCAGAATTTCCCCAAGACAGATTTTTTTTCTGTTTGTCTTCTACATATTTATCTTAACTCTGTGTGTATTCAATGACATGGTTTTGAATATGACAGAAAAGATAGCGTTCTATTGACAAAGAACATTCGTGCGTCTTGGTTTGTTAAGTAGCGCCATATTTTTTTCTATTTTAAATCGATTAAAATAGCTTGGGAACCAATTTAACAAAACAGACCAACGAGTCGCTGTGTTACAATTCCGTTGTCATCACGTTACTTTCACTATATTATGTTTAGGCCAACATTCAAGTGATGACTTGCAGTAGACTCACACAGAAGAAATATTTTAAGTCTACATTACCTGGGAGCACTTCTAGGAAATTTTTCAGGACATACTTGTTTGGTAATCGTGTGCAAGACACGAACATGAATTTGAGAAATATATTCAATTACACCAAAGGCTCCTGACCTGACAAAAACGTATTATGTCGAAATGTTGTATTGTAGTCTAAGTTTAAAACGCCTTGTGTCAATCTGACTGCTCTCTAGTTCCGTGTTGGATTCGATCCTAGCCAAGCTGCGAATGAACAGTTTTCTTTATCCTGATATTTGTCTTATGACAAGCACCCGAACCGCACGTGGGGCCCCTTTGTTTGTAGCACGTGCACATCTAAATATTAATATTAATATGGTGTATGGAGCAATCAGCCACACAAAGTATTGAGGCCAAATACGGGCTGAAACATAGATCGACGAAGATGCGTATGTGTAATATCACAACCAACAATATAGCCTTTACAATACTTTACAAGTGTACATCATTGGTACATCGATGAATTTCGCATTTATTATCAGCAATATATTTATCAAAAGTGTTTGAATGAATGAAAGTATAAGGCACCGTGGTTGACGATGTTTCTATTGAGGAAACCGCCTCTTTTGTACCCACCGTTCGAAACTTAGCTTCCTGTCCACAGAAAATACAGAAAACCATTTTATGCAATGGAATGGTAAAGAATAGTTGGCCCTGAGTGTGCAGTGTCCTACGTGCTCAGTTTATCAGCAAATGGCATCTAGCGGAGCAGCAGCAATCGCATGGTGGCTTCAAAACCACTATTAAACCACTGGGTGGCTGCGACCCTATGTCTCTTGAACTCAGTTTGTAGAGTTATATAACTCTTAAACCACGTTGATTCTGCGCCTTCCTCACAAATAACATGACAGACCATGCGAGTGAGTTAAATTAACACTGTATTTATCAATATTCAAGCAATATCTGCGTGGGCTTCACGCCTTGTACCCATGCGGGGAATTGAACCTAGATCTTCGGCATGACGATCGAACCCTTTAACCACACGTCCACCTCATCGTCCTGACAAACCAAAACCTACGTGGATTTAACGAATCCATGAAAATCAAATAACAATAATGGACATCAAGACTTCCTGCATCTAATGTCTCATGACCCTACAATAAGCATCGGTTTTGTTCCTCGACCATGTTGTGTTCCAAATGTCGAATGCCAGTTTCTCATGGATAAGCATTTCAAAACTTTGAATTCACAGAAGCATTCTCAGGACAGTCGTCAAACCCGTTGGGCTGTTAAAATTCCCGGTGCTACGGAATGGCCAAACTTTAAATGCTTGTGGAGAAATAGTGAGGAACAGGCATATGTAAGTGCAGTTCTACGGCATATGCCAACCATAGCAGTTGAGCGGCTACAGTTGAACGCATCCGTACAGTGCGAGGAGCAGTTTACCTACTCTGGAGGATAATGGTGCTGATCATCCAACATTGAAATTATGTGATCAATAACATACTTTCCCCACTATCAACACCAAGTCTAAATGTCCATATTGTCCAAAGGCACATGCAACACATAGTCGCTTCGGGAGCGATGTGTGGTCTTAAAGCGTAGAGCATTGTTTTGTGTTCACCGAAAGCAGCAAACTGCCTGAAATGTTTCCTCTTCTCTCGTTATTGGAAATTTAACTGAAGAATATAATGCCCTAACGTTTCTCTTGATGAAGATCCATTTTAGACAAGTATTTCACATTTGTTAATTTGATTTTCTCTTTGATGCTGTATTGTGTTTCATTTTAAATGCAATGTTGCTTCCGTTTTACAAAGAAAACGAAAAGAATTAAATTCAATTTCCACATGACACATTGAGGATTTCATGTAATACGTGTTTAAAATTGAACAAATGGTGTCAAATCTGGCAGACGATAGCGTGCTTTCATGGAAGAAATCTTTGAAATGATACGTGCCGCATTTTATTGTTATCTGATAGTTTAAGATTATTACAACCTCTTTGACACAGCTGTCCTTTTTTAACTGTAGTGCTTCCCATTTCTAGCAACAATTACATAACCATTTAGTACAGTATTTTGCAAAGGTCAGCTTTGAAATACTGACACTAAAATGAGGCTTTTAACATATAATATGTTGTGCTTCTGCCAAGTTATATTTGAGAAAGTGGCATTGTAGCAAATTCACTATATTTCCGTTTCTGTTCACTAAAATAATAATGCAGAAATATCAATGATCCACCCAAAATGATTATTCATTAAGGAAATATAAAGGGAAATTAGTTTTTAAAAGTATGTGAATGGGTCGCTAAATCACGACTGCTAAGACGTGTTGTTAGCAAGTGCCATTGAATCAATTAACTCGAAATAGGCATGTGTTGACTGAGATATGACAGTACTCGGCGGCCTGTGAATAAACCAGGCATCTTTCACTTTGACGATATGAGCACTATTAAATCTGATATGTACGAATGCAAGTACAGAAACACGTGAAAGAAAATTTATTGTTTAGCAGTGCGTGGGTCGGGGTCCTGGTGTATTTGCATGTGCAGGATATCTAGTAATGTTTAGCATATGTCAGAAAACAATAACCAAGCTTCAGTAATTCCGATTCTCCTCAGATGTGAGTTCTCAAGTATATAAAGTCCATTGTTCACCTTACCTTCATCGTTTATGTTCACCTGTGTACGCTCTTCAGTTCTTCAACAGTTCACATAAGATCCACACCTTCTATGTGTAAGAAAGCTGAAAGTGTGTATATATGAAAAAAAATAGAGCAGGGTGTCACCAAGAAAGGTATTTTTTCTGTTTGCCGTCTACACATTTATCTTTTTTCTATGTGTATTCAGTGAAATGCTATCAGTGTGAGTGAGTTAATATTTAGCGACACATCGGCAATATTGCAGCCATATCGTGATGAGAACACCCTTAACCTATATCAATAATAAAATTAATAAATTTAAATTGAATGCAAAATTCTGCCATCGGAGGACAGTAAAACACCAGATTATCAGAGATATGAACATAAAACTAACATGTGAAAATAAAACGGTGTCATTAAAGAAGACAATACAATATAAAACACGGGCTATAGATCACCAACAACTAAAGGCAGATCACCATACTAGGGACCATGGGGCCTCCAACTGGATTTACATCATCCCTTCAGCTCTTAACAATTTAGGCATATCTAGCCAAAGATTATAAAGAGACATGATGAGGCTAAGATGAAAAAAGTGGAAAGTTTAAATTTACTGTGAATGTTACGTACGTACCTTCTCATGAGGACACTAATTTTATAGTACTTTAACCCGCCTCGAAGATACAGCCACTTACAATCTGAGTTACTATTTCAAACTTCCGATAATAGCAAATCTAATTCTTTTTCAAATGCAATAGTTAAGTGATGACTAATATCTATAAAAAGATCCTTCAAAGGTCTTGTTTTAAAATACTTGTCCCTTGTGATGAATGCTATCAAATGTGATGAAGACGAGATCGTTATATTGACAAAGAACATCCATGCGTCTACATGAGACAGGAAGTCTTATTTTGTTAAGTTGGGTGATGTTTTTAAATCAGTCAAAATAGTTTGAGAACTAATTTGAAGAAAGAAACTTAAACAACGTAAGGGACCAATAACTTTTCATATTCATATCAGTCCGTTGACATAATCTTTCACTTTACTGCTTTTTCGCAAACGTTTTCAATTGAAAGTTTAAATTTTAAAGTTTAAATTACCTGGGAGCTCTTCTTAAGGTTGTGCTTCTCTATCTAATTATGTGTTCATTTGTTATCGGAGACTACATTAGTGGAAAGACATTCCAATGGGAGAAGGCTCATATTTAATATCGACACAAATTAGAATAAAAATAATAAGCTGCCTTCATAAATGTCTTATGATGTCAAATGAATCGTGTTATTGCTGAACAATGGCTTGCCATATGAACAGGCGTCTTTAAAATGTTATTAATGTTTCAATGTAACTTAATCTGTGCGTTAAGTTTCCGGAGTAATGCACACATAAAGGACGCTACTACGAGAACTAAAGAACATTGCCACTTATTCGTGGGTTTCTAGGATTGTGGACTTCTGTTATGCTGGACATTACTATTGGCCTGTCTTCTTGAGAATAAAGGTCATTAGTACAACAAACGTTTCCTTTTAAACTAACAAATGACTGATTAGGAGAAATATATGGCGTTCAGTAACGCTTGCGTTTAGAAATGCTCATGGTGAAGGAAGACATTAATCTGTACTACGTCTTGTAACGTCATCGGGTGGCAACTGAACTGATCAGGCTGCCGAAAAGTGTTGAAGTATAACGGCAATGGCCATGTCCTTGTCGATTTAAATTACCACATGGATGCTCGTATAATATCCAGATTATGCTTGTGTAGTCTAGAGACATAACGAACTGATGAGTTTCATCCGATGCAGTGTGACAGCCTGACACAACTAGTCAGTTGCACTAGCCACCATTCAAGACCTCCTACACAAAATTCTGCAAGACATAATTTCAAGACTGATATTATATCAGATGATCGAGGCTCAGTATGGAACCAAAATGACAGTTCATTAGATTCTATGGATACAGATGGTCTATAAGGAAATCTCAATCTGCCATTTCAGTTCACTGGATTGTGATTCGATTTAATTACGACAATTCCAATTATCTCTGTGCGTGACTACAGCGCCCATAGCATAGGTAATTAGTAGGTCATCATGTTTTTGAATGCTAAACGTTAGTGTGCGCAATATTTTTCAATTAGCTGGAATCGAATTGTATCTAGATCAGGGTTATTTATATGTAAGAAAAAAAGAACAACAAGCGAGCAAATATGTAAAAGAAGGAAAAGAAAACTAGCATCTCAAAATGTACCTCAAAATGTAGCAACACCAGCCTGAGACGATTGCCAGGATTGTAGAAATATATATCATATTAGCCTATGGGTAATTAGGGGTAAACTTGTCTGACTGCTGTCACATATGTTTGAAAGTAGAATCAGTCTAGCAGATAAAATGCATCATTAATCAAAAGAATAGGAAAATAAAAAGCAGCAGCTTTTCAGACCTTCTCATTGACAAAACATTTTAGACATGAACTGGAAATTGTTTGATCAGTACCTTACGGGTCTTGGTGTTTTGTCTCAAAGAATGCGATCCGTTTGATGAGTTGAGAAGCGTTATACACTCGATTGAGCAATTGTCGTGCAAGCAAGCCTAATATTTAGTTTATTAAGACATCGTGTAAATCAAATAGAACCTTAATCGATGTTAGCTGCAGCAAAAGCGTTAGTTATGGGCATTGTGGGTGGGATTTCAACTGTTTTGTATTTCGTGAAACTCTGCATGAAACATATTGTTGACTTGAGATCATGGAGAAAACATGACGTTTTGTATTTCCGTATTCACCTTTACTGATACATCAATGAAATGTTCGTGGCGACACATTACGTATTATTATCATTTATATAAACTTGTTGAAAGAATCGTGTCAGCTTGGTCCTTAGTATTGTAATCTACCGTCGGATGTTGGCCATCTATTTTTACGAACACGAATCCTCAATTAAAAGAAGACTATGCAATGTGGTTTAATGGCGGTCTTCAGAACACACCGGTTATAAATCAAATTTCTTCGACTAAAGTACACATGCATGTCTTTCCATTGGTGTTGGAATAGAGGCAACATAACAGCTTTATTTACATAGTAACAAAACCATTGGCACGTCCATATAAGTTGTCTTTAGAAAGAGTCCTATGCAATAGTCATCGGACACTAGCGTGAATTTCCATCTTGACCCCAAGAGGTGTTTGATTGAGTGACTCCCACAATGTTCATTCTGTAAATTCACCCCTTCTTCCCTGGAGCAACGGTATCCACCAATCAAGTTCATGCTGTACAAACAATCAGTTCCAGTCTTTTGATTAAGGAACGATGAACACATCCTATGGTTTGTTGACAAAGGCAGTATCTTTGTTAGCACAGGGTCAGGAGATTACTTTCTCATAGTCGCTTGATTTGTATTTATAGCACCCATATTTATTAACTGAGAGCATAAATCTTACATTTGATAGTCAAATATGGATTCAACAGGTTATAATGTTGGTGATGAGGTTACTGCCATGGTGGATTATGGTGATGTGATACCATTCTAGAAAATTTTAAACCTTATTCACTGAGGAGAGACGTAAATAATTGTCTTGCATGGATTTGTCAAGGATATAATTATCTACTCTACCAAGGCAGTAGTGAAAAAAACCATAGCTTTTTGCTATCGTCAACATCACATGCAAAATCGTTTGTTAAACTCCAACACACATGTGACAACTGACAAGTGTCATATGCAGTAGCGCCAAACACCTGCGTACGATGTCATTTCTGATTTTGACACTATAAAAAGAAGGTAGATTCATGTCTGTGGACCATTTCTTTCTGGCAGTCTTATTGACTCTGCCCGTCATACAGATGTATTTCTTAACCTTTCCCGTCTGCAACACATAGGGTTGTCTAAGGTATACTGACATGCTGAACACTGCCAGACCTCAGCCTGCACTGGCCACGTTTACAATAGGTTTTCAGATCGCATACTTTCAAGTCTATTAAGCGTTTGTTCAGTTGTAAATGTCTCAGGAATGTATCGTATCACGCTATTCTATCCATTTGTTCTGGATATTGCCTAACACAATATTTTTATAGATGCAACATTTTTCGTCTGTTGTTTGTCATTAGACTCAGGATATGCGATTATGGCTCTTTCCAGCTCTTACACTGTGGTGCTTCGTGTGATGCAGATGATGGCACAACCATTACCACCCAAAGTGCCTTTTGACCTGTAGCATTTTGACATTGGTAAAAAGATAGATTATCAAGCACATGGTGTATACATTTAGACGCTTGTGCAATTGTTAATGTCTTTGGCTACATCATTTTAGACGTGAGGACATCTTGCGTGATGTTGGAGGGTTAGAAATGCTAATTAATAAAAATATAGCATAAAACAGCACAAATACAAAATGCTGCAAAGTGCACATAATATTATTGCAATTCTCTCTATGTCCATATATAAGCACGTAAAATAACAACACCCTTTGTCCACTAGAAGACTACTTCACATAATATCCCTAGTAAGTTCTTCCGGTATATTCGCATTTTGATTCCATATTAGATAGATAAATATGGGATATTTATATATTCCTGTGTAGATGTCGGTATGTCGCCAGTCAGACTGACTGACGACATGTTACTTATCGTCTGGAAATCGTACCATGCCTTAAATTTTGGAAAATGTTTAATTTCTTTTGAATGTTGAATTGTTCTCGTTACCATTACGAACACATCTCGAAATACTACTGAACTGAATGAGGATATATCAGGTTACTTGTTTGTTTCATGTAGGATTATTATCATAGTGTCATACACGTCCATATATTGGGATCGTGTGAGATATGTAATTGTTGTCATTTTGAATTTGACATCCCTAATCTCTTCTTTACAGTTCAGAATTGGTCTTGTCGAAAGAAAGGGCTAACGAGATCGGGGGTGTAGGCAAGCTGACATACTTGATGGATGTAATCACTTGACTGCCTGTTCAGACTTGATTAATTCCAGATCTCTGTCAAATGGGTGTCGATGACAACATATAAAGTGCATACGTTTCTTCAATACTAGTTTTTTCGTCTGTTGTATTCTGAACACATACTCTTCATTGTGCATCTTTCTTTAAGTCCTACCCAAATCATTCTTCTCTGAAATGCTCACGTGTATCTACTTATGGCGTGAATATCTGCAAAATCTTATACGGGAGAGTTTTCTCGAGAAAAAGTATTTATCTTCTGTTTTTTGTGTATATGCGTGTATGGTAATCAGTGTATAACCTGTGCGTTAGAGTACTTGACTGTAAACGACCTGTCAAGAAGAAACAAGTCTGAGGATCTTAAATCGTATTCGTGTATCTATTCCTGACAGGAACTCTCAATTTGTTAAGTGGAGCCGTGCAGTTAAAACGGTAAATTTAACGCGGAAAACATCTAACCAGTTTAAGAACCATCGACCTGTCATGCATATCAATCCGTTGAAATCAGATTACTTTCGCCACACTGGCAAATACTTTTCATTGATGACGTATCGTACACAAGAAAGAGAGATTTGTTATATTATGTTGTGAATATCTCATGAATTCTTATTACTGTCCTACCCAGCTGTTTTGTTAGCATTGTTCAGTGGAAAAATATTAGAACGAATGGCAGCTTATAACTGATTACGATTAACACAGCAAATTTGAATCGCCTGACTGCGCGGGCGTCTTTGCTTTCACTAAATGGAATGGAAGCGTCACCTTCACTGAGGGGTTATTATATGTTTAAAAGGAATTTCAGACAAGCGATGCGGTACGGGAGTGAGGTGCAAATCCCAAGATACTCTTATGACGCCACGCGTTTACTTGTGGTTTATTTGATAGTACACCTTTGCAACTCTGGAAATTAGGAATTCCACTAGATTCTTGAGAATTGAATTACCTTTATACATAAGTTGGTTACAGTGATTGAATGGAAGATTTGCTGAGTAATGTAACTTTAAATAACACTTGTATTCTATGAGTTTATACATGTACATGTTAAGAATGATGGTGATGACCTAAAATATATTATAGCGATTATATACAGCCCAAAAACACTCTCATCTGTTCTTCCCCTGTGATCGGGAGGTGCTCCAAACATCGAGTCTTTCCAATATGACAAACCGCACTTTGGGTCTTCAACTGCCTGTCAACCCTCATAAATATTCCTGGAGAGATATTACTGAAGACCGTAAACTGATTTTTAAACTTCTCAAAACTCTTTGGAAATATTCTGTAAACATATTGGACACATAATCAGCAAAAAAGTCAGAACATATTTTGAAGCATTG
Source organism: Haliotis asinina (assembly GCF_037392515.1). NCBI lineage: Eukaryota > Metazoa > Mollusca > Gastropoda > Lepetellida > Haliotidae > Haliotis > Haliotis asinina. The sequence goes on along the minus strand of NC_090294.1, from coordinate 37,739,162 downwards.
GTATTGTCGTATTTGTGATAGAAATAACCCCGAACCTTAGGCTTTGTCACTGACTCATTAACCCACTTGAGCTGTCAGAGCTCCTTACTGTGACGACTTACCCGTTAAATCTGCACCATACTAAATTTTAGACACTGCAAACACCATTTATTGGATGGCATTTTTATATTCATGCTTTTCTAATGATTTTACAGAAATTCTTTCCGTAATCACAGCAAAGCTGTACTATACAAGCTGATCCTCAAATGCACCTTAGTAGATCCCGTTTTCAATATAAAATTGTCAAACATGCGAAGTCGCTCTCATTAAACAATAAAATAGGCATACTGAATATATAGTTCATTTTACCGCTGGTAATACATAGTGCAATCTTCGTATAAATACTATTCTTCCATTAGATATATTGTGACGAAAAGTCAACCGAATTAAGGATAGTAATTCCACAATAGTAAGTCCATATTCTCCAGTCTCTTGGCTTGTGTAATTCATTCATTGAGAAATGACAACTCGATTATGTTTGTCGGACACAATGTGTCCAGGATGACACCATAAGATTCCAGAGACCTTTGTGGACTAGCCGCCTCTGTGAAGCCTGTAGGGCACAGTCTAACGAAAGAGATTGATTCTCATCATGATGAGAATCAAAATGACAGTTGATGAAATGAAATGAAATGATGAGATGAAACCAAAATGACAGTTGTTGTAAGTGTGGATGCTGACGGTTTCTGAAGACGTCTCGGACTGTCGTTGCATACCACAGATCCCTCCAGGTTTCTACCATTCTCTTAATACCTCTGCCTTATGTATTTGTGGTTTATTCCTGACGTTGTTGAAAAAGATGTCAGTTGCAACTATCGCATAAATATTAATTTGACGTAAGGTTATCCTTCTTGATGATGTAATTGTAATGATGGAATCATCTGAAAACAGTTTGTACTCTATCTGTACCGGACTTTGGTCCACTGGGCGTGGTCCACTGGGTGTGATTGCGTTTAGGCCGATGGTTAACCGAATTGCCACAAATAATAGCGGGCTTACTGCTTTGCATTTAGATATATGTGAACTGTTTTGCCCTTCAGTATATGAGAGAGTGAGTGAGTGAGTGAGTTTAGTTTTACGCTGCACTCATCAATATTCCAGCTATATGGCAGCGGTCTGTAAACAATCGAGTCTGGACCAAATCATCCAGTGATCAACAACAAGAGCATCGATTTGCGCAATCGGGAACCAAGTCAATGCGTCAACCAAGTCAGCGAGCCTGGCCATCCGATCCCGTTAGACGCCTCTTACGACAAGCGCGGTCGCCTTTTATGCATGGGTTGGTGAAGGCCTATTCTACCCCAGGACCTTCACGGGTCCCTTCAGTATATGAGTTGAATCAGAGCATAACATAGAGCAGCACATTAACAATATCAGCGTTCCTTCAATTTGGTTTTATCTTGGGGTATTAACGTCTAGTGTACGGAAACGCACCATGGCTGACGAGGTGAGTACTTGAGGAAATGAACCCTGTTCCACGTTATTTGGCAAAGTGGTTTCATGTCCAAATACGATGCAGTAAATCAGAACATTCAGTAAAGAGGGAAACAATGATTGATAAATATCTAACGTATATTCTTCAAGGGCTGACACAGATTTCCTGGCAGACCGTTACGGCATTAGCTGGTAGAATTTCGAAAATAATAAACGGGCACTTTGTCTCCTGGTAGCCGAAATACGTACGTCAGCACAACAGACGCACTGGTCAAAACAGCGCCATCAATCACACTCACTCACTCGAAGAATGATTTATGACCAAAAACCAGACTGTAACTGTCACCCGAAATGGAAGTAAACATCCATTTATGTGGCAAACTATTGGCAGGGATAAGTGGCTGGCTAATCTTTGTGGGTCACTCCGGAAATGTAATGGCCCCAAAGGATTGTTATGAGAAAGGTGAACTAAGGAATACGCTGGTTAGGCGAATTGGTGTAGTTTACGCCCATTCATAATTGCACTGTCAGCTGGCTGTATGGATGAGGATGTCCTTTCGCTCACCACACGCATCAGTGTAAACATCACGCAGTTTGAAGGAAACAAAACAAAGACTTTATGGTTTTCCCAAAGTATTTAAAGGACATTAATAAAGAAAGAACGAGTGAGTGAGTTTAGTTTTACGCCGCACTCAGCAATATTTCAGCTATGTGGTGGCGATATGTAAATGTATGTAAATGTAATAATCGAAACTGGATCAGATAATCCAGTGATTAACAGCACGAGCCTCGATCTGCGCAAATGGGAACCGATGACATTTGTCAACCAAGTCAGCGATCCTGACCACGCGATCCCGACCACCCGATTACGAGAAGCATAGTCGCCTTTGCTGAAGGCCTATATTCTGTTCCGGACCTTCACGGGTCTAACATAGAAAGAGATGACTCTATAACATATTACAAACTCTTTGGTTATCCCACAAAGACCACTTGGATGTGAAAACAAATTCTCAAATTATCAGCTCCGTATGCGATGCCCACAATTAGACGCAGTTTATTCCTTTGATCCTTCGCCATTTGCAGCTGAAAGGCAAATCCTGTATACTAACGTTTTGCGTCTGTACATATATGATTTTCAGAGAAACAAAGATCTCCATTTAAATTGAAAAAGCGCCTCAGTCAGAGGGTGAAGAAAATTTAGATTGCCTCATTTTTTGCAGTTCAGAAAGGTCTACGTGAAAAGGGCAATAATAGGATTCTTCGACTATGAGACAACATCCAGCTATAACAGTGTCTGCAGGCGAGTAAAGTGCTACACAATCGACCGCTAGTAAATATCCTAAGCAAATATTGGCATTCATATTCAGCATGGTCGTTGGCTCAATGCGTGCATGCCACTTGACATATAGACCAGTCTGAGCTATATGTATATCAAATAAATGGCAAGTGATTATGTGGCATATCCAAGAACCAACTGGTCTGGAGTATCCGACGATGCCGATTCCATTGGGCGTAAATGGCAAAATTGTGGGAGAAACTTAAAATGGGTTAGTGAAGATAAGTCATGACTCTGGGAATTTACGAGAAGGGTTAGTATGTGCCGGTAAAAGGGAATTCTGTCTACAGACTCAGATGAACCTTATTGTTGTGGTAACCGTGACAACCCGGTGTTTATAAGAAACGACTTTTGGGGTCGGGCAGTCAGGCTTGCTCACTTGGATGACGCATGTCGTGTATTTCCATTGACCGATGCTCATGACTGGGTGTATCTTCAGTAACCCGTGCTTGTGTTAAGAGGCACCTAATAGGATTGGGTGGTCAGGCTCGCTGACTTGGTTGACACATGTCAATTGCGCAGGTCGATGCTCATGACTGGGTGTATCTTCGGTAACCCGTGCTTGTGTTAAGAGGCACCTAATAGGATTGGGTGGTCAGGCTCGCTGACTTGGTTGACACATGTCAATTGCGCAGGTCGATGCTCATGACTGGGTGTATCTTCGGTAACCCGTGCTTGTGTTAAGAGGCACCTATTAGGATTGGGTGGTCAGGCTCGCTGACTTGGTTGACACATGTCAATTGCGCAGGTCGATGCTCATGCTGTTGATTACTTGGCTGTTTGTTTCAGAATCGTTCATTTACAAACCGCCGTCATATACTTGTAATACTGTCGGTTAAAAAGAGAAAAAAAACAACAAAAAACAACCACACATTTTTAATATGTACTGAATCTGGAATCACCTTGCCCCTGTGGATCTGTCCTTGAACGGCGCTCCGCTTCGTGTATCTGGATCTCAAGATTTGAGTGACACATTTGCTTGAATTATTTTTGATTTTAGCCTTTTATCTGACTTTGAATGACAGAGTACAACATATATGAATGTGATGGTGAAGATTTTTCCAGTGTCTTTTCAGTCTTTTATGTTTCTTTTGGTTAACATTTCTTACACTCGCTAGCAGATGATGATGTAAATCCAACTAGGGTCCATGTAGGTAGCAAAAGTACCATATGGTCCCTAGTATGGTGGGCTACCTTCAGTTATTGGCGATCTCTTGCCAGATTTCATACTGTACTGTCCAAATAGTGCTATTAACTTCAACTTCACATGCTAGTTTTAAATTCTAACTGTGATATTCTGGTAGTTTTATTGTCCTTCGTCTACAGTTTTTTTCACAATGTGCATATAATCCTTTTCTATGTCTAGTATGTTCTTGTCACGATATGGACTCAATATTGCCGATATAACGATAAATATTAACTGAGTCTCACTCTCTTTTATGTTTCAGTATTTGTAGACTTTGCATAGCAGTGTTTGAAATTTATTTCATTGTTTCTGCTGACATTCAATGGGGAACGTGCTGTATAATTAAGAATGAGAGTTCTGGAGTTTTGGCTATTGTAATAGCCTCCTTTTTGGTGGGGCACCCGTGGCGAGCCACCTCCTCGTGGTGGGTGCTGGGTAACGCAAAGAGCTCGCCAATCCCCCGTGTGAACCCGGGTCAACTAGGTACATAGCACCACATTGCTGGTCGCAAGGAGCGACCGAATTGGGCAACCTGTTTGCCGTGGGTTGCGTCCCGTTTCGGTGGAGGACGGTAGTCTGGTGGTTGAGGGCAGTAGGAGACTGAACCATTTGGCTCCTATTGCTCAACACACCACTTCGGCCCTTACTTCACCTACACGAGTGGTAGAACTGGCCCAGTTCTATCAATCGGCTGGTCAGGTCAAGTCCTGAGCTACAACTATGCTCGAAACTTATAGAAATGTTAATTTGATTTTTCATGTTCGGCATAACTATTTTGAGATTGTTATTTCAAATGCATCATTTTATGTATGTTTTGCCTAGAGTCGTATGGCCAGAAGGCGGTGGCTCATGGACCTATCAGGTGGAACTATTAATCTTTTAATTTTTCTGCTGGAGTATACCATCCGGGTATCCGTGGTGCTGCAAGCTGGAGATCCGCTTGTTTTTAGCATTGTGCTTGTTATACTCCGTGGTGGGTGGGGAGCTCTGGTGATGAACCAACCCCTGCTAAAAAGGCAAAACGTCCACTTAACACTGATCCTGATAATACTGAACATAGATCCACTAAATCAATTGACTACTGGACACGCTTTATCGTAACTAAGACACCACCGAAATCGGACCCTTTTGCGGTATCTAAGGGAATACTAGGAAATGCGGGTGAAGTAAAAAACATCAGACGTCTGCGTTCAGGTGCTCTACTTGTTGAATGTAGTAAACGAAAGCAAGCCACGAACCTTATGGCGACTGTATCGTTTGATAACATTCCTGTGTCTCGACCACCATCTGATACAGTCAAAATAACCCAAATGTCTATAAGCTGTTAAAGCAACTGGACAAAGATAAATACCGAGTCACCCTTCTCTCTCAAGAAATGTATCTTCACGAAAATGTCAAAGTGGCAGAGCCGCGAAAGGTTCAACACACAAAATCCTGCTGTTTAACAACTTTGGATCATTGGTGGTCATGGATGTGTCCGAAAACATTCCCCACAACGCACATAGCATGTGGCCTCTAGAAAGGTAAGGGGTAGGTCCCCAATAAATCCCCAAAGAAATAGTTTCTTCGACCATTGTACAGTGGAACTGCAGAGGCCTTAAAAATAAGATTCATGAACTTCATCTACTAGACCAGGATTTTCAACCATCTGCGATCTGCTTACAGGAAACGTATCTGAAGCAGACAGATTCTATAAATGTACGTCAGTTCAATACATATCATTACCAGAATCCTGTCTAGAAACTATTTAAAATATTTCTTATAATATTTGGACATCGAGTACTTCTCCTCCCTCATGGCGTGATGCTATAGTAGTACCAATACCTAAACCTGGACGTGATCATTAGGATCCGTCCAATTAGCGACAAATTTCATTAACTAGTTGTGTTTGCAAGACCATGGAACGCATGATAAATCATCGACTTGTTTGGTACTTGGAAACAAATAACCTCATAACCAATATAAAATACGGTTTCCGTAAAAACTGATGTACTGTCGATCACCTAGTGCGCTTGGAATCATTTGTTAAAAACGCGCTAATTAATAAACATCATGCTGTGTCAATCTTTTTGATCTTGAAAATGCATATGACACAACCTGGAAATATGGTATTTGAAGAGATTTACATGATTTCTGTTTGCCTGAATTCATAGCCAACTTGTTAAATACCAGACAATTTCAAGTCCGCGTGGGTTCTACCCTATCTGATCATTACAATCAGGGTCAGGGTGTTCCACAAGGCAGTATTTTGTCTGTCACACTTTTTAGTATAAAGATAAATAGTGTATCAAAAGTTTTAAACAATTCAGTTGATGGATCGTTGTTTGTGGATGATTTTAATATTTCTTGTCGTGGTAAAAATATGCATACTATTGAACGGCAAGATTAATAAATGGTGTCTTGAAAACGGCTTTAAATTTTCTAAATCGAAAACTAACTGCATACATTTTTGTCGTGAATACAAACGACATACAGACCCTGAACTCTCTCTAGGTGGCACGCCGATTAAAGTTGTGAAGGAAGCTAAGTTCTTGGGTCTAATCTTTGATTCACACATAACGTTTTCCCGCATATTAAATCCCTTAAAACTAAATGCCTGAAAGCACTTGACTTGTTGAAAGTGGTTTCAAATTCAAAATGGGGAGGTGATCAAGCTACCCTTCTCCATCTGTATCGATCACTGGTTCATTTCAAACTTGATTATGGCTCCATCGTCTATGGTGGAGCTTGTAAAAGCAACCTAAAACTGTAAGATTCTGTTCACCACCAAGGACTAAGACTTTGTCTTGGGTCCTTTAGAACCTGTCCTGTGGACAGTATCAAGAAAACGAATCATGCAAGTTTATCATAATAAGCGGATAATGCGTTTTCGGTAATACTCACTTGCTCTGTGAGAATATATAGGCCTTTACAATCGACTTTCCTCCGAGCTCGCTGCAACATTGAGTTGTGTTGGATTTGATTTATGTCAGATGACTAAATTGTGATGTATGGAAATGCTCTTATCTGAAGGCGTTTCTTTTCGAAGGAGAACGTTTTCAAATCACTGATATTTGAGAAAATCGCTCGTAGACATCGTGGCAGGGAATTAGTTTTTGTCCAACATGTACTGTGCTGATAAAGCGTTTATGTTTAACGATATTTGCTGGTGATAGAGGACACACCGGTTGTAGATTTTCCGCCTCTGCAGACGTCGATAAACATATTTGTCTTTGGGAGTGAAGTAAGCTGGAAGCTCGTCACTCTGTGAATATTGCCTAAAGTGCTGTAACGAATTCAGACTTTTTAAATTTCCTGGCAAGTTTCTAAAACGTTTCCTTTTCCAAAATCTATAATACGTTCAGGACGTTTAGACTTCAAAACACGGATATTTTGGAATGTGAAATGTTAGAAAAATAGTTTTAAGGATGCATGGCATCCTTCAGACTGAATCAATATCTCTGGAAGCACAGGAGACGCCCAGTAAGAAAATACTTGAATATATGTAATAGTTAATGAAGCAACTGACTTTAAACACAAGCTTACCAATGGAAGCATCAGCCGATTATGTCACAAACGCTGACCATATTATATAAAATAAACACAAACTTGAGTCTTGTGTTTAGATATTTGTTCTTTTGGAATCATTTAGCACGCAAAAGGCTTGTGGATATTTCAGGGGATTAAGTGTTTTACATCGACGCTGACGACACGGGTTCTGCATATATACACTGTGAGTGGATCCTGATGTTTTTCATGACATGCGCCACATAACATTTTTTTATCTGCTGATTTAATTATTCATCAGCCAACATGATGAAGGATGAGAACCAGATATATTTTAAGGGTGTTTGTGTTGATAAAATCACTTTGAACACTTGCAGTAATATTAGTGGGAATATACATAATAAAAAGTTAGCACGAACACTATTAAAATTGTGTATATTGATGATTTCTTGTTTAACACAGCACTCAGTAATATTGCACCTATATGACGTATGTCTGCAAATAATCTATACTGGTGATTTACATCGTGGGAGACGATCTGTGGAAGTGGAAAACGGTGACATATATCAACCAAATCAGCGGACATGATCAGCCCATCTCTTCAGTTTCCGACAAGCACAATTTGCTGAAGACCTGTTCTACCAGGTATCTCCATGGATCACATTGTATCGACAAAATGAATTAGAAATGCAAAGGAAAAAACATATGATAAGCTGTCGCTTTAAGAAACGAGCAGCTTTTTGTCACCTTTGAATTGATAGTCGCTGACGCCAACGTCTTTGAATGCATCCAGATCAAATGAAAATGTGAAGAGGCTGTGTCGCAAATGTTTAATATTTAAAATGTAATTCTCTATGATGTACATAAAAACTAAAACAAAGGCAAGGTTTTCAAATATTTGAAGTGAAAAAGGCCGTGGGGTAGTTAAGTTTTTCAAAGGATCCCACATGATGTCGAATGTTTGAGTTCCATTCTGCAAATGGGCTCTGAAGTCATCAAGCTGGTGTTTCTGGAAGCGGCGTAAAGCTACACTCATTCTGTTCAACACAATAGCTGAAACTTGTTGCATTAAGTAGAGCAGTTTAGACATTAAATATAAATAAAATGCATTGGTCAAAACGAGGTATGTGATGAGAAAATATATCTTATCCAGATACAAATTCTTTGCAAGGAATCGTCGAAAGAAATGAACAACGACTATGGAGCTCTTTCAAGGAGATCAATCGATATCAAAATAGAAATTTCCGATGAGAAAGAATAAACTGCAGTGTGTTATAATGCCGATGTAAAACGGCATATTGTGACATCACACACTAATCCCACTAAATGTAACTATTCAATGCACAGCGAAGAATATCATTCAACGCCTGTGTCGTGTGTCTCTTAATAAGTGTCTTTCTGTGAAGTCGATCAAAACAAACTTTTTTAACGTGATTGATAAAGTTACCTTACAACATCCCGTGGACCTCAGACGTGCAACTCTAAACCTAAACAGAGAATATGCATTCTGCGTGTAACTATAAAGAATAAACTAATGCCCACTAATGCCCACTGTTTATCCGAACCCTGCAATTGCAGTGTAACCTACATAGCAATCAGCATGTATTTATTCTTATTAGTTACGTGTAAATCGTATCTATATGAATGCATTAAAAGAGTAAGTGTTCGGGTGGTCCTGACACTGTCACACTGCTTAGGCTGATCCTCAGCTCATTTACCCTTAGCCCTTCTGCACGCAGAAGAGTATTGGGCTAGTTCGTCTCATCAGTAACCCTTTGAAAAATGTGCCAACTTCACTGCAGCTTTCTGGATTACCTGTAAATGATACTTTCGTGGCAATAAATCCTCATATTCTCCTCTGACATCAAGAACTATGGGGAGATGACAACCTCATACTTCGAACGTGAATGGGACATTGTGTAAGCATGATCTGCACGTTTGCAATATTTCTTTTCTGAATCTTTGTCTGATTTATGTAATAGACATGACTGTTCTAAAGAATGTTAGAATTTCATTAGTATCTATGATGTATCCTCATCCATAGCAGGTTCACGGTCACCTATGAATGGACCCCAAAGTCAAAATCAAAAGCAAAGACGGTGACAAAAGAATCGAGTCACTCGGGCTGACCAGTCCTTGTTTTGTCCCTTTGTTGTCGAGTCTGACAGAAACAATAACCAGAAACATAATAAGTGTGTATCTTAGCAAAGCTATTTGTACCATAGTGAATCTATAAACTAAAGCGTCACACTATGTACCACATGACAGCACATAACTGTTATTAAATAGATTGTATGATTCAATATATTAAAAATGATGCATATGTTGATTGCATGATGTTAAAAGTGGCACGAGTCGAAGGAATATATTATGTTTAACCATGATATTAGAAACATTGCGTGATTCGATGGAATATGACCCTTTTGATTAGTGTATGATATAAAACGTAGCACGATCCAATGAAACATACTGCATATGATAACTGCATGATGTTAAAGGTTGCATAATGCAACGCATATACCAGCTGCATGATATATATACTACATGGCTCGATGGAATATGACATGCATATAGTAATTGCATGATGATTTAATGAAATATACTGCACTTAATAATTGAAAGAAATAACATATGGCATTAAGAAGCTATAACGTTACCCCTCACCGAGTTGACTACTCATTAAGATCTGGGGTAGAATAGGTCTTCAGCAACCCATGCTTGTCACAAAAGGCGACTATGTTTGTGATGAGAGACGACGGGATCGGGTGGTCAAGCTCGCTGATGTGGTTGACACATGTCATCGGTTCCCAATTGCACAGATCGATGCTCAAGCTGACTGGATTTCTGTTCCAGACTCCATTATTTACAGACTGCCATATAGCTAGAATGGTGCTGAGAGCGGCGTAAAATTAAACTCACGGTAAACTCAGGCACTCTCACAGCAAAAATAACTTGGTTTCCATTCTTGCGGAAACCTGATGGATACTGGGTAATGTAGGTTTCCGCTTGGTTTCAGTTTCAGGAAACGCGCAATGAGAGTTTCCGCATAGTTTCCACAACTGAAACTAACAAGTCTTGGTTTCCGTCATGTTTCCGTCAACTGAAACTGTAGTTGGAAGTTTCCATTTAGTTTCAGTTTACTGGATCTTGGGTAATGTAGGTTTCCGCTAGGTTTCTTTACAAGGAAGATGACAATGAGAGTTCGCTTAGTTTAGAAAACTGAAATATGTTGTATTATCTGTTATATTTATTACATTTATTTGAACAAAAAAACAAACTCTGGAAATTATTCAACTGTTTCATTTCTTAGAAAAGCTCACATTTTAATGCAACAGGGCAGCTGCAGTGGTACACAATTCGCTGTATTAAGAAACTGGGGCGCTCAGAGAAGAGTAACAGAATTCTCTCCACACAAGCATTGCTCAGGAAGTAGGCACACTGAATGAAGATGAGCTAGCCACTACACAAAGTGCTTTGTTCTTCTGTAGACGTTTGTTGGTGCATGCGAGTCCTGGTTAATATCTGGCGAAACATCTGAATCCGAATCAATCAGGCTCTCACATTGTGGTGGTAATAGCTCGCAAACCTTGAATGTGCTGCTAATATCTTGGTCACTGTCAGTATCTGGAAAGGAAAAGGACATTCAGTTTGAATCATCAATTCAACTGCGAGACAATTCACTGAACAAAAAAGCTTGTAAAATCTAACATTTCCAATGAATGAAACACAGCAATATATATGATAATGTAGATAATATGTATTACAAATATTAAATACGTATTACCATTTGCTCACTTTCAGTTATTACAGTTACATGTATGATACATACATTAAATATATTAAACATGGATAGCAAAGTGACAGTGCAAACTCGTTTTTCAGTGAAATCTAAAAATTCTTTGATGACTAACCTGATGTAACATTTGCCATTCACCCGAAAAATCTGTACAAACTAATAAACATCTTGTCGTTACGGAGATGGAGATAAGGTGTTTTTCTTGTAACAAACGTCTGGCAGTGAGAACAGAAAAGCCGTATTTCTCCTGGAATTTAAAATATATGTATATATTGAATCCATGTACAGTTACACTTTGAGTGAGGTCAAAAAGGTTTATTGTATGTATCTACATAGTGTCTACTTCATTATAAAGTTATATGAATAATATTATTATAAAAGAGATTCCCTTACCGGGCATATAACAGATAATATAGCGTGAATTATAAATACCAATGAAGGCCTCTTGTCACTCTCCGAGTTTGTTGGTCCACAATCCATATCTGTAAATCAAATAACTGACACAATGATTCTTTCAGAAATATGAAACTTGAGATGTGATAATAACGTCAATGCATTGTAGGACTAACACATGCAACATGTACTGATGGATAAGGTTTTAATGGTTATAAAACAAATATCAAATCATCAAACTGATTAACTGGTACAACTGGATACACAGAACTGACACAGAACATAACATAGTAGATAATTTGATAAACTAATGAAAGTATGATGTGACTTTGTTGAAATATTTCTGGAGTACAGATTGTATGAACAGATATAACGAAGACATATATATACGGAATATCTCTGGGTACCCATGTTAAAACAAATATTGTAGAAACCAACCATATTTCAGAAACTTATTTCTTGTGATTTTAGGCTGTCTTTCTTGACAATTACTTGTCGCAATGTCCACAAAGAACTGTGTCCCTGCAGCAGAAAGTGCCACGAATTGTCTGCAGAATTTATGAATACTTGCATGTACAAATCATAGCCAAATGGTCAGTGGGATTGTGCTTCATTCTTCATTTACACTGACAAATGAATTAAGGTTTGAAAGAAATTGTGACACATCACCAAATTATATCAGTAATAGTAATAAAGGTATTCATCAAGTTAACTTAAAGGGGCACTGATGCGGAGCAATTTCCGTGGACTGGTGTAAACTTTTGTTATTGTTTTTCTCCCGTGAGTACCCGGATGATATCCCAGAATTCGTGACTGGTTCGAGACCTCTGCTGCGCAGTCCGTAAGCGCAATTGATAGTTTAATTATAGACAGATCAACTGAGGGGAAGTCATTTTACTTCATTACAAATGTATTATGAAAACAAATGAAACACTTTGAAGGTTAATCATCTGCCAGTGGTAGAAATGGTAAAAAAACTATTAGGACGGAAAAATAACGAAGCCAATGTACGTCTCTATATTATGTCTCATAACCCTAGTTAGTTTATTGTCATACTTGTATGATTCTGAAAATTAATAAAAGAACACACGATCTGCTTATACTCACAGTAAATTTCTAACATAACAGCAACATTTATACATTGTATAGAATGCCAGTGTGGATCCTATTTGACACACATACGCGATCTAGTGTGTTTTTTCTGTCATGCAGATTCTGCTGAATGCTACAACAAATAAATTAAAACAAAATGCAAAAAAATGAATGTAAAACAGACTAGCAACGATGCCAGGCTACTACCTTGTTCAGGAATGTATCCATCAATATCCACGTAAAGGACATTCCATTCATCTGCAACTGGTAAATAATCCTGCTCTGTGTCGCGTGTCTTACAACTGTCTCATTTGCGAAAAAGTAACACATCGTTTCACGTCTTTCGTTGGTGAAAACCAGATAAACCTCTCATTGGTCTCCCAAGATAGCACACCTGGCAACTAATTGTATGATGTCCACTATTCTAAGTAATTTAGTTAACCAATAATGAACAATCAATCAATGAGCGCAAGGGTGGTTAATTCTTTGAAGGGAGGATGTTGTTTTTGCACTCACTCTTTACGACAGGGTGTAGTCATCTACACACACTGCCTTTTGACAAATCCGCTAGGAGATAAAAGTAATTAATCAATCAGTGTGTTATCGGTTAATCCTTTGATCGATGTTTGTTTTTGCAACTCAGCTGATAAACCCTCTTGCATCACTTACATGCACATATTACATAACATACAATACATTTGCAATTACAGACCTTAATTTATAATGTTGAGTATTTACTCCAGACAGGAGAAATGCCACATGGGAACCTTTGTTGAGTAACCGAAGTGGTGTTACTACTAATTATACCTGTTATAAATTCGTTAATTGACCATCCAGACAATGATGACAAATAACACGTGTAGGTTCAAACGCGAGTTACAGCAAGGAAGATGTAATCTCTGTGTCGCATGCAGCCTGAAAACACTTATGGGCCGAAACTGTTTTGCAGATACCAACGGAATTTCGTTACATAAGGAATACACACAGGCATTTGCTGTGTACTTGGGTAAATAGGTGAAATAAGGGGTTTTTACGTAAGACAATTTTCAGATTTCTCTACCAAAGGCAAAGTCATCGGTTTTTGTTTACGAATTCAAATAAATCAACCGTGTGTTTTTATTATCATAAATAATAAACCATTGTAGCTACCATAGCTACCAAAATTGACGCATGATATTTGCTATCACAGCTGAACCAACACTCAAAACTACCTATATGTAAAGCTTTGCAATCTTCCATACTGAAACAAATGGCTTGCTACGTGCCTGTAGACATCATATTTTCATGTAACATGATTAAATATCGATGTGAAAAACACAGAAATAGGATCAAATTGGATCAGTAACTATACCATCCAAGCATCCGAAAAGAACTACACTGCTGGGATATTTGGTTACGATCAGACAAGGAATACCATGGATATTTTTAAACAAATGGCATATGATGGGCATCCGGCCTCCTGACTGTTTAGGCGAAGAAATTGTGCTAATATGGACAGGAGCCCAGTTCCTTTGTCCGTCACGGTCGAAGGAGCGGGTGCTGACCAATTTGCGGTTTGATTTCGTAATTAGACCGTTGGCGAGAAACATTATTCGCTCCGCATCAGTGCCCCTTTAAAGGGTAGATAGTGATACTAGATCTGGGTGTATAACTGAAAAGAACAAACAATGTTAATATTTCTAATCCCCGTGCATGTTTTGAGCACTGTGCGTAAATTACTTACATGGTACGTGGGGGGTCCATCCAGCAGAAATATATCCGGATACTACCTTCTCCTGACAGGATTTTAGAAAATAACTTATTTGCCATAATAAAGTTTCTCATGAGTGCTAAATCAGTAGGACTCATGACGCTCGGGCCAGTTAAAGTAAGGTGAACATGTTTTCAAAATTAATCACTGTTAATAATCGTGAGGCCTACATATTGATGCTTGACACTGAGAAAAACAATCAGTGACGCTAATGCGATGAAAAGACCGCTAAAACCATAACTGCCCACTGTTGTCACCTTGAGTACTTACATTCAATCCGCTGAATTCCACTTTTCACACTCCCCTTTGATGTCGGCAATGTAAACAAATAAACGAATGGCGACAGGATCACGTCCACGCGAGACTATCTAATTGTTACAAAAACAACTCACAACAGGGTGTACCTTCCTCTTTTGTTGTAGAACGCGGAAATCTAATGTCAAATGGTCATATTAGGTTTATTGTAAAAAAAACAATGACATTACTGTGTATTTCCCGTGAGTGTTAGCGAGACGCCATCTTGTTTGGCGGGTAGGAACAAATTTGTTTTCCTAGCAATTATTTTCAAAACTTAAAGCATAAGATGGCTGCGTCGTGTAAACTTTGCCATGGCCACCTCACTTTCCCCAAAAGCACTCGACGAAAGAATTCGCGACTTGGAGAAGAAAACAGAGAACGGATGCGAGAAACTCGGAGTACCTCGGATGTGTCAGGTAAGACCAAGGGTTTTTTTTATTGTCAAATAACATTTAAAGAATTATTGCGTTAATGACAGAAATCCGGATAGATTATAAAGTTTATCCCGCGAATGTATAATTTCGCTCGTATTATTTTTAAATGTTATCGTAAAATCTAAGTAAAATAGGCCAGAAAAATAAGTTTGTTTATATTCCATTTCAATAGATCGACATGGTATAGAATACACCAAGCGTGTATTTGTAACTAACTCTCTCAGTACTAACCACAAGTATTTATTTTATTTAAGTTTAAAGGGGCAGACTTTTGATTTTAGTGCTCCTGTTAATAGTTTGCAAATTTTAGCTTTGCAACTCGGTTAACACTTGTACAAAAGGTGGGGGGGTGGGAGGGGGGTGGGGTGAATTACGACCTGCATCACAAAGGTCCGCCACACGTAGTGGTTCACTCATGGGTTTACTGCGTATTGCAAGATTTATTAAATGCAATCCTGGATCATTAGTGAAATGAAATTGTTTACACCCAAATTCGCTCAGAGGGGTCAGATGTGTTTCTGAACTATTTGAGGCAAACACTATATTCATATAAGAAACTGTTAGCTTTGCGTAGGATACATTTGAAATTTCATGTATTTTTTCGGTAATTTAATACATATGTGTTGAGCATAATTATATATATATATATACCTGTTATGTTTAACGTATTTGATTTAATCTTCTAGGCTGTTGTGAGAAAAATCTTGACACGACTGCTCCTGGAGGATCACCCTTGCCTATCGATGGTATGTGCTTATGTTACTAGGTAACACAGACATAATTTCATTTAGAATATTTCATTAATTCACTTCCGTACGTACGTTTTCTCAAAATGAAAAATACACGAAAGTAACATTTGCAAATGGATTTGAATAGCCGGTAAACTAAATCAGTTTAACATTACACCTGTGTGAAATTGCCATCAAACTGACCCCTTGATTTTACAATGCTTAATTGCTGCAAGGTTATGTCATGTGATATAACTAAACTTCTTTTATCATGATCTTTATGTCAGTTGTTCACTTACCGGTTGCATAACTTTGGCAAACAGGATGTACATAGAATTTGCACGAAATAACACAAAGGATGGTTAGCCTTTTCGGAAGTCATTTTAAATCATTTAACTACAAAATCGTACACTTTCAGAACAATATATGTATTCAAAGTGGTAAATCTGTAGTTTACTTGGGTGTATAATTTTAAATGACGATCTTAATTTTAATTAGACATTGTGTTGAATGCATGATTGAATGAAGTGCAAGGAAACTGACATTTGTTTTTATTTCAGTAAAGCCGATGACGAGGACTCTATGAATATAGTAGTCAAAGAAACAAGTGACTATATCATGACCAAGGATGGTCAATAGGATCTTGTGGAGGTAATTTTTACTCACCTGCCTGTCATTATAAATAGTTAATGATTTATTTAATAGTGTAAAGACAGATTTATGGATGTTAACTTCAGTAACTAAGCCAGCATGGCTTATATAAAAACCTTTGCAGATTAACTAGAATGTGTGAAACATGCTGTATAGTACTTTAAACATCTATTTTCAGATGCGCTTTGTAGAGTGTGGCGGAACAGGTGTGATGATCTCAGTAGACAAGAAACTGGAAATAAAGTGTCACACAGAACAGCAGCAAAAAAAAATAACAAAAAGAATGAAATCCGTAAGTATATCTATTCGAATAATAACATGTAGCAATTCTTCTCATTACAATGTCTGATGACAGATTCTAAGTTCCGGAAACATACATTTAAAATGTTTATGGATTATTGTTTTTTACATTCTTAAGATATGTAACACATGATTCAGATCATAATTTCCTAAATCGTAACATAAGAATCAAGTCAGTTAATGATGATATATAAACATGTTACTACACTGCAGTGACTACATGTCACTTCAGAGCAACAGATTGTGTGTCCATAAGAAAATGGGATATGTCATTAAATGTGATGAACTGCTTAACTTGTGTTGGGGGTGATTAATCAAGTAAACAATTTTTCTTCCTATTTAATAATTTGCAATCCATCTTGGCATTATGGTCTATATGTTGATTTATTTTTGTTTAATTTTCAGAAAATTGCACTGCGCATGAAAAGCCTGAAAGCTATTGACTGGCCAGATCGACAAAAGGAAAGGGTTTCAACTATACTCACCTTGGAAATGACTTCACCAGTTGTGAGTGATGAAGAAGATGCCAATGTATTGCTCTTACCCCTTTACCTGGAAATCTAAACTCAACACGTCTGCACTGGACTCAGCCACAATTTTCAACGCCACCACCAAAGCTAAGGCCAACATGAAGACCAGGATGCGGCATCCAACCAGAACAGAGATATCCGCTGAAGGATGCCCAAGTGGGCTAGTAAATAGCTAATATAATCGATCACATAAACGTAATTTTATCTATGATCAATTAAATTTGAATTATTCTCAGTGTAAAACTTTAATGGTTTTGATATTTTGATTGCATTTCAGTTAATACAATTTTATTCAATCTTATTTTTTATCTATTTTCAAAGAGACCTTTATTTACTTTAAATACATTTTTTGTACTTTCAATGTAACCTAAGTTCTTTATTGCATTTTATTTCATTGTTGTATTGTATTGCATGTTGTATGTTATTATATGTTTAGTGTTGACTGACTGGGGTGTGTTTTTCTGTGTCAGCGTGAGGAGGTGCAGGAGGAGTCAAGGGATGCAACTGTTATAGCATGTTTTTAGAAATATTTTTGTCATAAGATATAAATGTTGATCTGTTATTTAGTGCTATATCTTTATCTATTATTTATTACATATATGTTTGATCCATATTTGTCTGAAAATAAAACGGTGAATCTTATTGTATCTTTTGTTATTCTTTATGTATACATGATGATTGTACACAAACTTCTTATATTGTCTTTGCCAACCTGGAGTAACAAGAATGTTATATGCAATGACACACATTGAATGACTCCTGTGAACCCAAGTAAATGAAATGCTGTGGCAAATTTTCTGGCAACAGAAACTCTGTCGAAACTATGTAGGTCAGTTTGTAACTGAAACTCTGCGGAAACCTGATGGAGTCTTGGTAACTGAAACTCTGCGGAAACCTGATGGAGTCTTGGTGACTGAAACCCTGCGGAAACCTGATGGATCTCTAACTTAACTGAAACTCAACGGAAACTTGTTGGAGCATGGGTAACGGATACCGTGCGGAAACCCTTAGAAAGTGGGTAATTGAAAGTTTCCGTCATTGCGGAAACTCAGTGTAAAGTAACGGAAACTCACTGGATTCTTGGTGGAAACTTAAGTTTCAGTCCACTTTCCATCAGGTTTCCGCACTGCGGAAACCAGGTTATTTTTGCTGTGTCTCTCACTTACCGAGTTGACCTTGTCTCCTGGCGTGGGCGGGAGCGACTGTTTCACGTCGTTCCGTAAGTGTGTCAGTTTAAGACGATTTGTCAACTTAATTTGGCAGACTAAAGTGACACAGCTGTTACAACCTACAGAAGAACGTACGACTTACGAGGAATTACGGAGGATGAGTCTCGAATGACTAGATTTTGTTGAATTACGTTTCCAGGAGGAAGAGGTAACGGCTGCTTGGAGGTGTAGGCGGATGATGTTATTCTTCAGAAGTACTAATACATGCAGATGTTTCCCGATCACATTTGGTCATGTCAGCTAAGGAAACAATTATTCATCATGAAGAATTGAGACTTCCTCTTTAGTTACATGCATCAGACCTCTGATATGCTGGCATCTGAGATTTTGGATTATGTTAGTCTTTAGATGCATGCAGATGTTGGTTTCCCGATCACAAATGAGCATGCTAGCTCAGGAAATAACTATTCATCATGAAGAATAGATGGCTTCCTCTTTACGTACAATTGTTAGTTCTCTGACATAATGGCACCTGACATTTTGTAGCTAGGCGTGTGAAATTTTCGTTTACCCACGATGCCGACATTGCCTCTTGTCCGCAATCAAGTACGCTTGGGGATGCTTTCTTATGATTTTTATGATTTTTTCATTAATAACGTCGGCTACGGTGGTGATAAAAGCTAGAAACACACTCGGAATGAGCCAGTTTAGACACAACAACAAAGGTCGAATTGACTAACTTTGCTTACGTATCCCGTAAATGAGAGTTGGTCAGTGATGAGCAAAATGAAATTCTCTTGAAGCTCAGTGAGACATACTGAAAACGTTGCGACGTATAACCGTAATGCACGGTACAAATGACTAAGGGAACTCTAATGACAAACTAAGAATCGCAGGGAGAATACTTGTGGGATTACAACTCACGATTACCTAGTTCTGGTGCAACTTAACCTCCTGTCGACAGTCAGCTTGACTGTGAGAAGCATTCTTTATGTGTTTTTTTTATAAACAAAAATAATGTGTAATTATGACATGGAAAGCATGGCACATTAATCTTATAAGTGACTGTTTTGTTTTCTGGCATACTTAGATTAACTGACAGAGACATCTTCAATACAAAACGTCTTGTATGAGTTATGGTGTCACCCTTCCCATCGATTCCTTCAAATGGAACTGTTCTTAAAATAAGTGCGACCTGAAGTATTAGGTAAGGACTTTACAGATAATTGCTGTTCTCTATAGCTGTTACCTATCAATCAACAAAACTCGGAAATGAATGCCCTCTTTGCCATTTCTTTATGCTTTTAAAGAGGAATTATTGACCTCAGATTCAATTTGTTCCAAATGCTATTGCCAGCGATATTTTGAAGATGTATCGTTTAAATACAGCAGTCACTTAGGTTTTTAAATTGTCTTCATCTGAATAATGAACTCGCCATTCTCTTGGTCTACTGTCACAGGAAACAAATTGGATTTAGTGAACCGAACAAAAGTTTTAAAGGTATGGCTGTTTTCACATGCTTCCATACTGTAAATATCTGAGGATATTGTCCACCAAACGTGCACAGTATGTGACACCAAGATGGCGTATAGATGGCGTTATGTCATCTCCACAACTGAATTGTGACCTTCCAATAGGGATGATCAGAGTGTGAGTACAGGCCATCAAGAATCAATTGTACACCGCATTTATCCAAGTAACACGACCGTACACAGACCCATCCCACGATGGGACATTAAAGATTCAGCCAGAGGCAATGGAACGTGATTTTCTGGCATTTTCCAGTTAGCAAATTACATGCGAAAAATTCACACACAGTGTTGTTCTTGTGATGCTGACCGATTTGGAGCAGTCAGCTTAAATAGTTGGGGAACATTTTGTCAACCGTCAATCTCAATTCATTGTTGTGGAACGTCATGTAATGATTTCCTTTTTAAAAGTATGCTGTAGTCCACATTTTACTGTCAGTAATTTTTCCTGAATGATAGCCGAAAGACATATATATAGTTTCATTATTTAGCACAAGTTAAATCCTTTATGTGATTTAATTCGTGTGATTGTCAAGAATATTTTCGTACTGAAAGAACTAAACATATCTATATTTCAGACTATTTATGGCGTATAAAATCTGTGGATATTGGTATGTCTGACTCATGATAAGCACAGTTATAGAAGTTGTTGATCTGCCAAACACCTTTAATCCGCAACTGCTTGAACATCGATCAATCCGTCAAATTCAATCCACTGATTAAAGCAGTATGTGGTCTGCGTTGCTTGCCAGGAGTTTGAATGTCACAGCTGTTATGTTGGTAAATGTATCCTTTGGCTACTCTCAGACGAAGCATACTTTTGATATGAACCATTCCCATAATCATGGGAGATCTATTCTAATTCCTGCATCCGTTTTCGAAAAGGGGAAACATGTTCTGTGTCAGTTACACAATTTGCTTGTAAAGGTAACATTGTTGTTGCCTGAAGCCGAACAGACCTTGTCTTCCTTAAAAGTATTCATCTAGAATTCAATCTAATCACCTTTTAATCCCAAAGAAGTTTTCATGTTTTATGCAGGAATCTGTAGTGGTTATAACAGCAGTGAACAAATTTCATTCTGTATTAAGGTACTTGGCACGTGTACTATGGGATCTGGGGAAGCTTTGAACGTCATGGTGTACTCCGTAGAGACACGCAAAACGAATTGAAAGTTTTGTCGCCATCTTTTTTATTCCACATTTTATTTAGATACAGTATGTAAATACCTGTTCCATCCAAAGTTTACTTATGGACTGATTTAGTGTATAATGTTCAGTCACGAGTTGAGTTTTATGAGCACTAGGAAAACCTTATTTTTATTAAAATTTGATAGGTTTTACTGCACTTTGGCTTAAATCTTGAATAATCGATGAAAGATGGCCGTGGATTGTAGTATAATGATACTTTCCTCGTCATTCATCATATCCTCATTTAACAATAATTTGATCTTAATGACATGAAATCCAGCTAGCTGGTAGTGAGGTCTTCGCTAGTGTTGTCCGTATTGAACAGATTTTAATTTAATGTTAAGTATATTGTGAAATGTGTCAACGCTTCCGACAAAGTGATAAAATAATGATAATTACCAAGTTTTGAAATTGAGAGCATCCTTTACAATTTAAATTGTCGACCAATGAAAACCATTCATTATCTTCTGATAGCAAGGCAGTACTGTTAGAAATAATGTTTATAATTCTTGGATTGCAAATTCATGTTAAAGTTAGTTGTTTCAATAAAATGCCGTTCTTAACACAAGAAAGTAGCCACAACGTCTCAGCGGCGTTTGACAACCCTCTACAGCAGGACAGATAGCCTAGTGGTTAAACTGTTTGCTCGTCAAATCGAATTCCCAAGTTCAATTGCCTACATGGTTCCTACAATGTGTGAAACAAATTTCTGCAGTCCCAGCCGTGAACTTGTTGAAATATTGATAACAACGGTGTAAAACCATATTCATTCACCCCAAAGCAGGCTATTTAGTTTGTTCAGGAGATCATGGATCAGGTTTTTTGTTTATATGTTCATTTGAGTCCTTAATACAAATTGTTATCTCAATTTCATTTCTAGAAAAGCACGTTTAACCCTCCAAATCAGGTTCCTCTGAGATGATGACATGACCACTGTAGATTTCTTGGTGGTGTCGGAGCAGAACAGATCACCTCGACGGAGATGTGATCGTGACCGAGTTCTCAAATTTTGTGGGCACTGAGCGAGGATATGGGCATGCTGGAATCAGAGAATGTGGTTTGATAAAGATTGTAAGTTCATGTGCTGATATAATCACCCTTCTGCTTCTTGAGAACGTCGTGTTCATTCTGTCACTTGATCCTTGATCGTAGGCTGGGTGCATACTATTCGTCAAGTGTCATTTCGGTTATTGAATTTTGCAGACCATATTTCGGAATGTTTTGGAATTGTAACTGAGTTGGTATGTTAATTCTGATGGGATAAGTGTGAATAAGGCGTAGAACCTTTGGTGGCGCACTTGATTTGGTGATGAACCACTGTTTTCAGAGCTGTCACACACACAAACACATTCGTCTGTATGTGTATAAGTGTGTCTGGGGAAAACATACACAAGAATGTGGTCATATGTCTGTGTTCGATAGAAATATCACATATTTCCATTACATTAGTTTCATTCATTTTCGAAAATCACGTCTTTCTGCAGAAAACAGGAGAAACTCTGAAATACATTCCACACCAAAGGCTTTTAGCCTGATAAAATCATTAGACTTGAATGTTGGGCATAGCAATGCCATAATGATGTAATGACAGAACAGAGGAAGTTGAAATAGCAGCTTTTCAAATCAAGGAGCTCCCAACCCCGTTCTGTTTAATCTGTTTCGTAATTTCATGTACGCAGCCATGACCACAAGAAACGACGAATGTCAAATGGTACCCTTGGGGAACCTTTGGGACCTACAGAACCAAGAGTGTACACTGTTATATGAGACATACATATAACATTTTAGCTGTAATGATACGAAGCTAAAACGAAAATATTGAAAATGACTCACGAATACTATGTTATCTTCACCACATGTTTCAGAAAACGGGAAAATGACACACGAATACTATGTTATCTTCACCACATGTTTCAGAAAACGGGAAAATGACACACGAATACTATGTTATCTTCACCACATGTTTCAGAAAACGGGAAAATGACGCACGAATGCTATGTTATCTTCACCACATGTTTCAGAAAACGGGAAAATGACACACGAATACTATGTTATCTTCACCACATGTTTCAGAAAACGGGAAAATGACACACGAATACTATGTTATCTTCACCACATGTTTCAGAAAACGGGAAAATGACGTTGACTTCATCACGATCATCTGTTTTCATGACACAAAATACGATCTTCCACAGAGTGATGGTTTTCGCCATTAAACCAGAGACAACGCATTGCAACACTCTGCATGATATTGATCACCGAACAACTGTAAATTCGCTCAGGCAGTTGAAATCAAGTCAATTGTTTGATGTAATCTGATTTTCTGTCAATAGTTTGAAAACATTATGGAACAAAATCACACATCCTTTTGCTGTATATAAACTGTTACCAACATATTAACCTTTTCTTGACATATTGCATCAGCGCCAAGTCTGCCTCAGTTTGTACGTTTGCAGCTGCAACCACCAACATAATCGCAATAAACCATTTGTCTTTTGTCAAGGACCAGTGTCATTTATCTACGTCAAATTTATCAAGAAAACGAGTCATGCAAGTTTATCATAATAAGCGGATAATGTGTTTTCGGTAATACTCACTTGCTCTGTGAGAATATATAGGCCATTACAATCGACTTTCCTCCGAGCTCGCTGCAACATTGAGTTGTGTTGGATTTGATTTATGTCAGCTGACTAAATTGTGACTGATAGAAATGCTCTTATCTGAACACGTTCCTTTTCGAAGGAGAACGTTTTCAAATCAATAATATTTGGTAAAATCGCTCCTAGACATCGTGGCGGAGAAATAGGTTTTGTCCAACATGCACTGTACTGATAAAGCGTTTATGTTTAAAGATATTTGCTGGTGATAGACGACACACCGGTTGTAGATTTTCCGCCTCTGCAGACGTCGATGAACATATGTGTCTCTTGGAACGTCAAGCAAGCAAGACGTTCGTCACTCTGTGAGTATTGCCATAAATGCTGTTACGACTTCTTAAATTTCCTGACATGTTTTCCAAACTTTCCCTTTCCAAAATCTACAATAGGACTTCACTGAATTAATATCTTTCGGCATGCACAGGGAGCGTCCAAAGAGATAATACTGGAATAAAAGTCACAGAAGCAAATGTCTGTAAGCACACCCTTACCAACAGAAGTGTGAGCAGATTATGTCAGACCATGAAAACGCAGAGCTTGTGTAATCATTTATTTTTTTAGCAAGGAAAATGCGCGTGGTTAGTTCAGGGGAAGTATTTTACATCCACGCTGACAACCCGGTTTCTGCATGTAGATATGAGTGGATCTTGATTCACACATAACATATTTTTGATCTGGTGATTCAGTCGTCCTGCAGCCAGTTGGTGATAACCGCTGACACTTTAAACACTACAGTGATATTACTAGTAATATACTGAACATCATTGAAAACGCACCACCTGTAAATTTTGAAATAAGGCAATAGAATCTTTTGGAAATGGAAAATTAATGGTGGGAATTTTGATAATAACACACTAGATCGTAAATAACGCTCTACAGTAAAAAACGGATCGTTCGAACACATCATCGAACACATCACATGAAAACAACAAAATTCATGCACATCACACACGAAGGGCACAAATTGCATGCAGAAAGCATGCTGTTCAGGGGTATAAATGACCTTCGGCACAAAACCGTTCTCATTTTCGCAGTACTTTCGTAAGTAAAGTTTTTTCGCCATGCCAATATTGTCACCAGAGGAACGAGAACAGGCCTTGGGTATGTTGCAGGTCGGCGCTTCAAGCAGAAACATTGCACGACGATTTGGGTGTCATCATTCGACCATTCTGAGGCTTGCTAACAGATACCAACAAACAGGAACCAGCAGGGACCGGCAACGCCCAGGTCAGGCACGTGTTACCACCCCTCGTCAAGATCGAGACATTGTACGGCGCCATATTCGGGATCGAACCTTGCCCGCTGCCAGAACCGCCAACGCTGTCCAGGGTCGACGTGGTTTGATCAGCGCTTCCACCGTCCGACGCCGTCTCCGTGCGGCAGGGTTACGTTGTCGACGCCCTTACGTTGGACCCATCCTGACTGACAGGCATCGCCGTGAACGCCGACAATGGGCTGAACAGCATCGTGTGTGGTTGTTACGACGTTGACATGGTGTGGTGTTCTCCGACGAGTCGCGTTTTCACTTGCGAAATGCTGACGGGCGTCTACGGGTATGGCGTCGACGGGGTGGACGTTATCATCAGGATTGTGTTGTGCAAACCGATCGGTGGAGTGGAAGCAGCATTATGGTGTGGGGAGGGATAAGTTATCACCACAGAACCGCTCTGATTGTTTGTCGTGGCAGAGTGAATGCCGTTTACTACCGTGACAACATTCTTCAGAACAACGTCGTTCCCTTCTTTCACCAGCATCAAGATCTGCACACATTTCAACATGACAATGCACGAGCCCACACTGCACGTGTTTCGATACAGTATCTGGCTAACAACAACATTCCTCTACTTCATTGGCCTGCGTTGTCACCAGATTTGTCACCCATCGAACACTTGTGGGATTACATCGGCCAACGCCTCGCACGTCGTCCGCAGATCAACAACCTTGGGGAACTCGACAATGCCTTGCAGCAAGAGTGGAATGCAGTGCCTCAGGACTTTATTCAGAGACTTATCCGTTCAATGAGGAGACGTTGCACAGCTTGTGTTGCTGCTAACGGGGGTCATACACGCTACTGACTTTCCATTTTGACCCCATCTTTATTTCATTGTCAGCTGCATTAAATCTTCACTGTTTTGCTTGATTGTTTTTTGCTTCTTTTCTTTATCAAACATTGGTCTACACAAATATGTAACATTTACATAGATTGCTCACTTCTGCTCTTAGAAATCCACAATTTTAGGGGTGGTGCGTTTTCAATGATGTTCAGTATATATGCAAAATAATAGAAACTCAGATGTTGATAAATTACACAAACACGCGTACCTGTAATACTTTTCAAAATTATATCATTTGTTAATTTCTTGTTTAACACAGCACACCGAAATATTTCATGTACATGACGGCTGTCTGTGAATATTCGAGACTGGTGATTTAAATCATGAGTGACGATTTGTGGAACTGGGAAACGTTGACGTACATCAATCAAATCAGCGAACATCATCATCCCATCTCGTCACTTGCCTCTCCCGACAAGCACAGTTTGCAGAAAGCCAGTCCTAGCACATACCTTCATGCATCACATTGTATCCACAAAATGGATCAGAATTGCAAAAGAAAAAAAACCATATCAAGATAAACTGTCGCTTTAAAGAACAAAAACAGCTTTTTGTCACCTTTGAATTGATAGTCGCTGACTCCAACGTCTTTGAATGCATCCAGATCAAATGGAAATGTGAAGAGGCTGTGTCGCAAATGTTTAATATTTAAAACGTAATTCTCTATGATGTACATAAAAAACCCTAAAACAAAGACCGGGTTTTCAAATATTTGAAGTGAAAAAGGCCGTGGGGTAGTTAAGTTTTTCAAAGGTTTCCCACGTCATGTCGAATGCTTGAGATCTATTCTGCAAATGGGTATTATCTCATGCCGATGTTTCTGTCCTGAGAGGTCATTAACGTATAAATAAAATGCATTGGGCTATACGGGGTATCGCGTAGAAACATACAACATACGTCTGGATACAATACTTTTGCAAGGAATCATCGAAGAGAATGAACAACTACCTCGAAGCTATTTGAAGAGGAATAAAAACTGAAATGTCCCAAGAGAAGGAATAACTTGAGATTACACATCATAGCGTTATAATGTCATCATGATGATAAACGGCATATTGTGACATAACACACTAATCCCACTAAACGTAATAACTATTCAATGCAAAGCAATGAACATCAATCAACGTCTGCGTGTCATACGTGGGTCTCTTCAGCAGTGTCTTTCTGTGTATTCGATCAAAGCAAACGTTTTTCGTAACTTGACTGATAACGTCACCTTACAATGTCCCGTGGACCTCAGGCGTACAACTCTTAACAGAGAATATGTTTTTTTTGTGTAACTGTAAAGAATCAACTAATGCCCACTGCTTATCCAAAACCTGCAATTGCAGTGTAACCTAAATAACAGACAACATGTGTTTATTCCTATCAGTTACATGTGTATCGTATCTGAGTATGATCATCTGATTACCCTCTTTGTACCTCCGTTAAGCCTCCCTAATGTCTGAGGCCGGATAATGGACTCTCAATTGCAGAGGCCTTGAGATTCTGGGTTATTAAGATCCGAAAGAACCTATCACTTTCTCTGTGTCATCATTTGAATAGGGGACAGTAGGAATGTATTAAATGATTAAGTGTACGTTCCTAACTGTCAGACTGGTTAGGCTGAGCATGAGTCCTTCTGCATGCAGCCTAGTCTAGTCCATCTTACCGGTAACCGTTCGGAAAATGTGCCAACTCCCCTCCACTGCAACATTCTGCTTTGACGTTAAAGAATGCTTTCGTGGCAACAAATCTTACTCTATCTGTGTCAGATATGAGATGACCTTTGACATCAAGAACTATGAGAAGATTATAACTTGATAACTCACTTGTGAGTGGGACATTGTGTAAGCGAAGTCCGCAGCGGACCTCGCTTACATAATGTTTCTTTTCAGAATGTCTGAGTTATGTAATAGACAAGACCGTTGTCGAGTCTGTGATGTATTCACATCCATAGCAGGTTCACGGTCAGCTATGAATAGACCCAAGATTTCAAACCACAAAAATAACGAAGACGGTGACAAAAGAATTGAGTCACTCAGAGCTGACCAGCCCTTGTTTTATCCCCTTATATTTGAGCAGAAACAACAAGCAGAAACATAATATGTGTATATCATAGCAAAACTATTTGTATGATTGTTTGCGATCTATAGCCAGTTTTCATATTGTATTATCCAAACAGTTTATTAGTTTTAACTTTCCATACTAGTTTTAGTAGAATTTGTAATAGTCTACATGCCTTACTGTCAACAGGTTTTTATAATATACATACATTTCATGCCAATGTCAAATAAGGTCTGGTCAGGATCTGGCTGAAATATTGCCGATGTGACGTTAAATATAAGCTCACTCACCATTTGTATCATGGTGAATTATATACAAAAGTGTCCCGCTATGGAATGAACGTACATTACAGCTGATAAAAAAAGATTGCACAATTTAATATATTAGATAAAACAAATATATCGATTGCATGATGTTAAGAGTGGCGGCACCCGTGGCGAGCCACCTCCTCGTGGTGGGTATTGGGTAACGCTAAGAGCTCGCCAACACCCCCGTTGTGGACCCGTGGGGATATTTGGTCCACCAAGCCGTTTGCCGTGGGTTGCGGCTTTGTGTCTGTGGAGTTCGAGAGTCTGGGGTTTGAGGGCACTGGGGGCCTCTGACCGCGTTCCCTTTGCTCAACACACCCCTTCGACCCTTACTTCACCTAGACGGGAGGTTGAATGGGCCCGGTTCAACCAATCGGCTGATCATGCCAAGCCCTGTGCATAGATTATAAATATATTTATGACTGCACAAGTGTGATTTGGAGTTGATGTAATTTTGGTCTTGGCATTATTGTCTAAAACTGATTTTGAATTATGTTGTTTTGAACTTTGCCTAGTGTCTTCTCCCCAGAAGGTGGTGGCTCTAAACGGCCTCTTGAAATTGATCCTGTTGACACTGACCGTCTCTATCGATTGAGTATTGGCCACGTTTCCTTGTTATTCAGACTCCGGACAAGACACCATTAAAGCTGAACCCTTTCGCAGTATCCATGGGTACTCAAGGTATTGCTGGGGACCTAAGAACGTTAGACGCTTACGTTCGGGTGCGCTGTTAGTTGAGTGCGGCAAGAAACAACAAGGAACCAATCTGATCAGTATTGAATCTTTTGTGGGCATTTCGGTCACGGCCTCTGCTCACAAAACCTTGAACACCAGTAAAGGTATCGTGAGAGATCGTGATCGCTTGTTTGCTGATATTTTCGAACTTGACATAGCATCAGAGATGAAAGATCAAGGTGTGCTGTATGTAAAGCGCTTTTCAACCCGAAAAACAAAACACAATGAAACGTTCCAAACGAATACTTGTCTGTTTTCTTTTTCTTCGCCGACCGACACCCCCAACCCACTCAGGTGTTTTAAATGCCAGAAATATGGACGCGGTGTAACTACCTGCACATTGTCTGTTGTGTGTGCTCACTGTGGTGAGAAGACACACACAACAGAAGATTGCGACAGTAACTTTAAAATAATGCACCAACTGCTCAGGCGACTACTCTTCTTCTTCGAAACAGTGTCCAATTTGGAAAGAGCAAATGGCGATTAACAGAATAAAGTTTACTCTTTTTCTGAGACAAAGAAACTGGTGAAGAGATCTGACCTTCCAGAAAGTTATGCTACAGTAGCAAAATCATCATCCGAATCCAGCTCTAAAATTACAAAATCATCCACAGGATGCCAAACTACCTTGACGTGGGTCAGTTCCAACTCCCCACAGGTTTTATACCCTGCTATATCATCCCGGACTGAGGAATCACTTCCTAGTACATCAAAATCTTCTGACCATAAATCATCTTCACAGTCACGCTCTGAGTCTCATTCAACAGCTGATAGACAACAAATTGTTAAAACTAAACCCATACCTAAGTCTGATGCTTCAAAACAACAAAGTGGCAGAGCCCCAAAAGGGTCACAAAATAGAATTCAGTTGTTCAACAAATATGGATCTCTTGAAGACATGGACGTCTCTGAAAATGTCCATTCTAGGGCACATAGCTTGTCGCACTCCAAAAACGTGCGGGGTAGATCCCTAATAAATCCACCCAAAAGATAGCTTATTCCAATAATATTGTACTGTGGAAAAGCAGAGGATTGGGGACTAATTTACATGAATTACAGCTGTTAGTCCAAGATTTTACAACTTCTGCGATCTGTTTGCAGGACACTTATTTAAAACAGACAGATACTTTTGACCTTCGTCATTACAAAGCATGTTATTGCTTTTCACCTCCAGGTGATAAGGGAGGGTCTTCCATTCTAGTCAAAGAGAACATTATCCATAGCCCCGTTTCACTTAACACTAATCTGCAGGCCGTTGCAATTACATTATTTTTTGCACGTTGCGATTACATTATGCTCTCTTTATATCTCTCCGTCATTAACGTTTCACAAAACTGACCGTCAAGCTCTGTATGACCAACTCCCGAAGCCCTGTATTATAATGGGAGATCTGAATGGGCACAACCCACTCTGGGGAGGTGTAACTACAAACGTTAAAGGTAAATTACTGGAGGATGAAAATGATTTATGTATTTATAATGATGATTCCAACACATATTTACACCCTGGTACAGGAACCTATTCTACTCTCGACTTGTCACTTACAAATTCAGAACTACTCAACCAATTTGAATGGTCAGTCCACAATGACCTTTGTGAAATTGACCATTTTCCTACTATACTATAACCTGTAACTCCATCTGATGTTCCTCCATCAGCAAGGCGGAAATTCAAAAAGGCTAACTGGGCTTTATATGAAACACTTTGTGCTGCAAAACTTAAACCTGAACGTTTTATTGACGTTCCTGATGCTATTAAATGCTTTTCTGACGAATGGAATTCCATGGCTGAATTCCATAGTTTACCGAAGTCCTCGGCAGTTCCACACATAAGAAAACCATGTTTCAGTGATGAATGCAAACAAGAAAATTAAAGGTAAAGGTACTAAATCTGGTGTCCATCATCTTAAACATGGAGATCAATTACTTACAGATAAATCTGATATTGCACTTAAACTGGATGAAACCCTTGCTAAACACTCTTCCTCTTCTAATTATGTACCTAAATTCCAACAATACCAAACACAACAAGAAAAGAAAACTTCAGTTCTGATAATGGGGAAGACTATAATGAACTATTTCTATTCATGAGCTCTATACCGCTCTTGACCAAGCCCACGATACTGCTACATTGCTGCTAACATACATTATCAACTCCTGGAGCACTTACCAGAATCCAGTCTTGACTATTTTTGATGATATATGGACATCGGGTAACTTTCCTCCCTCATGGCCTGACGCTATAGTAGTACCACCAATACCTAAAGCTAGACGTGATCATACGGATCCATCAAACTATTGACCAGTTTCACTAACTAGCTGTGTTTGGAAGACCATGGAACGCATGATAAATAATCGACTTGTTTGGTACTTGCAAACAAATAACCTTATAACAGATATACAATGTGGTTTCCGTAAAAATAGAAGTACTGTCGATCATACAGTGCGTTTAGAATCATTTGTTAAAAACGCGCTGATCAATAAAAACATCATGTGTCTATCTTTTTTTATCTTGAGAAGGCGTATGATACAACCTGGAAATATGGCATTTTAAGAGATTTACATGACTTCGGTTTGCGAGGTCGTTTGCCTGAATTCATAGCCAACTTTTTAAATGACAGACAGTTCCAGGTCCGTGTAGGTTCTACCCTGTCTGATCTTTACAATCAGGATCAGGGTGTTCTACAAAGCAGTATTTTGTCTGTCACTCCTTTTAGCATCAAGATCAACAGTTTTAAACGATTCAATTCATGGATCGTTATTTGTGGATGAGTTTAATATTTCTTATCGTGGGAAAAATATGCATACTATTGAACGGCAACTACAGTTGTGTTTAAACAAAATAGATAAATGGTGTCTTGAAAACGGTTTCAAATTTTCTAAATCAAAAACCAATTGTTTACACTTCTGTCGTAAATACAAACCGCATAAAGACCCAGAACTATTTCTAAGTTCTGCAAAAGCAATCTTAAACTTCTTGATTCTATGTCCATCACCAAGGTTTAAGACTTTGTCTTGGGTCTTTTAGAACTTCACCTATTGACAGTCTCTACGTTGAGGCTCATGAACCATCTCTTGAGCAGCGCCGTATAAAGTTAGCTTTACAGTACATTACTAAATTATATTGTAATGAATCTAACCCTGCCTATAACTGTGTTTTCAATCCCCTTTATGAAGATTTATACAACAAGAAATCTTCTCTTGTTCCGTCTCTAGGACATAGATTTAAACCAATTCTTTCTTCGGCTGACATTGAGCTGGAAAACATAGCTCCCTCAGTAGTCTTCTTTCTTCTTCTTGGCAGTTGGTCACACCCCAACAACATTGACCACATTTTAAAAATCAGAAACTAATGAATTACAATATAAAGAAGAATATAATCAATTAAAACATAAATATAACAATTATAAATCCTTATTTACAGATGGGTCCAAGGACGGTGGCGCAGTGGCCTCTCTCATTGGATCCAGAACAATATCTTCTAGATTACTAGTACCAAATACAGTTCTATTTTTTACAGCTGAAGCTGACGCCATACTAACGGCTCTTAAATATATTCAAAGACACCTTAAACATAAACAGTATATAATCTATTGCGACTCTCTTTCTTGCTTTCAGGGTATTATAAATATTTCTTGTATACATCCACTTTTAATAGAAATAATTGAGTTGTATAATGATCTTGCTGCTGGCCAATACGACATTGTCTCCTGTTGGTTACCAAGTCATGTGGAAATTTCTGGTAACACAATGGCAGATCTTGCTGCCAAGGCAGCACTCAACAAATCTGTGACACCACTTCTTATCCCATACACTAATTACAATCTAGCATTAGAACTTACATCCGTGATGTGATGCAGAAGAAGTGGTTATTCTACGACGATGTCGTTTTGGCTTTACTAGATATACTCATTCATATCTTTTAAAAGGTAAGGATCCTCCCTTTTGTATCCCTTGTGATGAGAGAGTCACGGTCAAGCATATTTTGCCTGTGAATTCTCCATCATAAGGGATAAGTATTTTACAGTTAAAACAATTAAGGATCTTTTTACCAGCGTTAGGTCTCATTTAATTATTTTTTTTAAAGAAATTTATTTTTTGGTTGAATTTTGAATAATATGTTGTGTAAATAGATGTATCTTAATTATTGGAAGATTGGATTAGTAACTTGAATTGTTGGTGGCTGTACCCTCAATTGGGGTTTAAGTATTGTAAAATTATTGTCTTCCTGAGAGGGTACGTAAATCCAAAAACATTCACAGTAAATTTAAACTTTCCACTGTTCTTAGTCGTAGCATATTTGTATTTTTAAGTTTTAGCTAGATGTGTCTAAATTGATAACAGCTGAGGGGACGATGTAAATCCAACTAGGGTCCATGCAGGTAGCAAAGGCACTGTAAATCCCCATGGTCCCTATGGTGATCTACCTTCAGTTGTTGGCAATCTGTAGCCTGATTTTACATTGTATTGTCCGAATAGTGATCTTAGTTTTAATATTCCACGCTAGTTGTAATCCCATTTGTGATATTCTAGTTATTTTACTGCCCTTCGTTGACAGGTTTTTATACTATACATACTATACTATACATACTATACATATATTTCATCTCAGAATTAAATGTTCTCGTCATGATACGGCTGAGACATTGCCCATGTGACGTTAAATATACTGAACATCATTGAAAACGCACCACCCCTAAAATTGTGAATTTCTAAGAGCAGAAGTGAGCAATCTATGTAAATTTTACATATTTGTGTAGACCAATGTTTGATAAAGAAAAGAAGCAAAAAACAATCAAGCAAAACAGTGAAGATTTAATGCAGCTGACAATGAAATAAAGATGGGGTCAAAATGGAAAGTCAGTAGCGTGTATGACCCCCGTTAGCAGCAACACAAGCTGTGCAACGTCTCCTCATTGAACGGATAAGTCTCTGAATAAAGTCCTGAGGCACTGCATTCCACTCTTGCTGCAAGGCATTGTCGAGTTCCCCAAGGTTGTTGATCTGCGGACGACGTGCGAGGCGTTGGCCGATGTAATCCCACAAGTGTTCGATGGGTGACAAATCTGGTGACAATGCAGGCCAATGAAGTAGAGGAATGTTGTTGTTAGCCAGATACTGTATCGAAACACGTGCAGTGTGGGCTCGTGCATTGTCATGTTGAAATGTGAGCAGATCTTGATGCTGGTGAAAGAAGGGAACGACGTTGTTCTGAAGAATGTTGTCACGGTAGTAAACGGCATTCACTCTGCCACGACAAACAATCAGAGCGGCTCTGTGGTGATAACTTATCCCTCCCCACACCATAATGCTGCTTCCACCCCACCGATCGGTTTGCACAACACAATCCTGATGATAACGTTCACCCCGTCGACGCCATACCCGTAAACGCCCGTCAGCATTTCGCAAGTGAAAACGCGACTCGTCGGAGAACACCACACCATGCCAACGTCGTAACAACCACACACGATGCTGTTCAGCCCATTGTCGGCGTTCACGGCGATGCCTGTCAGTCAGGATGGGTCCAACGTAAGGGCGTCGACAACGTAACCCTGCCGCACGGAGACGGCGTCGGACGGTGGAAGCGCTGATCAAACCACGTCGACCCTGGACAGCGTTGGCGGTTCTGGCAGCGGGCAAGGTTCGATCCCGAATATGGCGCCGTACAATGTCTCGATCTTGACGAGGGGTGGTAACACGTGCCTGACCTGGGCGTTGCCGGTCCCTGCTGGTTCCTGTTTGTTGGTATCTGTTAGCAAGCCTCAGAATGGTCGAATGATGACACCCAAATCGTCGTGCAATGTTTCTGCTTGAAGCGCCGACCTGCAACATACCCAAGGCCTGTTCTCGTTCCTCTGGTGACAATCTTGGCATGGCGAAAAAACTTTACTTACGAAAGTACTGCGAAAATGAGAACGGTTTTGTGCCGAAGGTCATTTATACCCCTGAACAGCATGCTTTCTGCATGCAATTTGTGCCCTTCGTGTGTGATGTGCATGAATTTTGTTGTTTTCATGTGATGTGTTCGATGATGTGTTCGAACGATCCGTTTTTTACTGTAGAGCGTTATTTACGATCTAGTGTGTTATTATCAAAATTCCCACCATTAATTTTCCATTTCCAAAAGATTCTATTGCCTTATTTCAAAATTTACAGGTGGTGCGTTTTCAATGATGTTCAGTATATTAACTCACTCACCCTAGTATGGTGATCTACCTCCAGTTGTTGGCAATCTATAGCCCATTTTTATATTGTATTGTTCTCTGTAGTTAAACTGTTTTAGACTTAATTACTAGTCTTAAATGGATATCTGTGATATATACTAGTGGGTTTACTGTTCTTCGTCAACAGGGTTTTAGTTCTTATATTCATTCATTCACAATATGGCTGCAATATTGCCGATGTGACTCACTCGCTAAAAACTGGCACAACTCGAAGGAATAAATTGCCTTTAATCATTACATTAAAACATAGCGTGATTTGATGCAATACGATGCTTTCGATAATTGTGTGACATAAAACGTAGCATGATTCGATGGAATAAACTGCACATGATATTTGCATGATATAAAACATTGCATGATTGGATTGAAAATGATGCATATGATAATTGCCTGATATAAGCATTACATGATGTGATGGAATATAACGCACATACCAATTGCATGGTTCAATGCGTTCAATGGTTCAATGATATGCATATAATAACTGCAAGATGATTCAATAGAATGTTCTGCACGTAATAATGTCAAGACATTACAAGTAACATTAAGAATTTGTAACCTGACACTCGCCCACTTGCCCTTGTCTAGTGACGTGGGCGAGAGCGATTGTTTCGCGTCGTTCAGCAAGTGTGTCAGTCTAACACGACCTGTCAACCTAAACTGGTACACCAAAGCGACACAGTTGTTTCAACAGAAGAACTTACGACCTGCGGAGAATTACCGGCGATGAGCATCGGGTGACTAGATTTTTTAAAATTACGTTTCCAGGACAAAGAGCTAACGGTTACTTAGAGCTGTTGGCGGATTATGCTGTTCTTCAGATATACTATTACATGCAGATGTTGGTTTCCTGGTCACATATGGTCTTGTCAGCTCAGGAAATAACTATTCATCATGAAGAATTGATGGCTGCCTCTTTAGGTACATATGTTACTTCTTTGAAATGATGGCACTTGACATTTTGCAGCTATTCATGTGAAATTAATGTGAAAGAATATCTGAAAGTGGTGTTTACCATTTTAGTGACACCCAAGATGTCAGCTATGGTGCTGATAAAACCTACAAACACACTCGGAATGGACCAGATTCGGCACCACAAGATGGGTCGAACTCACTAACTCTACACATGGATTATGCTTGACAAAACTAACCCCCAAAATGGAACATCTGGTAGGTGCTGACCAATTATCAGCAAGGCGGAATTCTCTTGAAGCTCAGAGATACACACTAAAACGATATACCGTATTATCATAATTACAATTGACCAAGGGCATGCTACTGACAAACTTAGAATCATGAGCAGAATACTTAAAGCAGCAGAAATCATGTTCTGGTGTAACTAGGCGATGTTGAATTTAAGTGCATTACCTTTTGTCCGCAGTGAAGTAAACTGGTGAAGCATTCTTTCTTTTTTCATTAATGAAAATAACATGTAACAATGATAAGGAAAGTATGGCACATTAATCTATGAAATGACTGGTTTGTTTTCTGGCATATGTAGATATGTAGAACAGAGACATATATCTTCAGTATAAAACGTCTAGTGTGGAACATGGTGTCATCCTTTCCATCGACTCCTTCAAATGGAACTGATCTTAAAAGAACCGTGGCCTAGGGACCTGAACTTGTAATTGCTGTTCTCAATAGCTGTTACCTATCAATAAAAAAATTGAATATGGATGCTCTTTTAGCCATGTGTAAAGTGAGACAAAAAGTTTTGACCTTAGGCTCAAAGTGTTCCAAATGTTTCGTCAGCGATATTTTGAAGATGTCATTTGAACACCAAACCCGTATTGGTTTTTAAATGGCCTTTATATGAATAATTGACTTCGCATTCTCCTGATCCATTTTCACAGAAGATATACTGGAATCAGTGAGCCGAACACATTGTTTAAAAGTATTTCTGTTTGTACATGCTTCGAAATTGTATCCTCCTGAGAGGGTACGTAAGTCCCAAAACATTTAAAGTACATCAAAACGTTCCACAGCTTCTAATCGTAGAATACCTGTCTCTTTAATTTATGGCTAGATTTCCTGAATTGCTAACGGCTGAAGGAATGATGTAAATCCAGCTAGGGTCCATGCAGGGAGCAAATGTACTGTAAGTCCCCATGGCCCCTAGCATGGTGATCTACCCTCTGTCGTTGGTGATATATAGCTCGTGTTTTATATTGTGTTGTCCAAATAGTGATATTAGTTTTAACTTTCCACACTAGTTTTAAACTGTAACTGTGATATTCTAGTTGTTTTACTGTCCTTTGCCGACAGGTGTACTTATGAAATACATATCTGCCATTTCAGTGTTAAATGTTCTCGTCACGATATGGCTGAAAAATTGCCGATGTGACGTTAAATATATTATATTAACTCACTCACTCACTCGAAATTGTAAATCGCCCTTTGAGTATACGTGAGCGTGCTATGGACAGGTTCAGTGCTGGACAGTCGACAGTCGATGTAGCAGTTGCACAAGAGTTGGGCTGTTGTCATACCTGAGGATGATGTATGTGACACCGAGATGATCTATAAATCTCTGCTGCAAACTGTACCCTCCAGTAGAGTTGGTCAGGGAATGAGCGTTAGTACAGACCATCAGGAATCAACTGCACACCACAGGCATCCGAAGAAGACTACCGTACACAGGACCTATCCCACGATGGGACATTAAAGATTCAGTCAGAAACAATGGAGCATGATTTCCTGCCCAGCTGCACTTTTCAGATTGCAGATTACTGGTGTGGGGCAACATAGGAAAACTTCACGTACAGTGTTGTTCTTGTGAGCCTGACCGATTTGGAGCATTATGTGCCTGCAGTCAAAGTCAATTCATTGTTGGTGAACGTCATGTACTAATTTCTTTTAAATTATGTTGCAATCCACATTGAATTGTCAGTATGTTTACCCGATTGATAGTAAGACGCATATATAATTTTATTATTTTGCACTCATTAAATCCTTTACGTGATTTAATTTGTGCGATTGAAAATGTCAAGTGTATTATATAGCTGAATACTTTTGTACTGAAATATGTAAATATATCTATATTTCAGACGACTTTTGTCGCATAATATCTGTGGATTTTGGTACGTCCGGCTCATGATAAGCACAGTTATTGTAGTTGCTGATCAGCCAAGCACCTTTAATTTAGTCCCGCGACTGCTTGAACATCGATCATTCCGACCATATTCAATCCACTGATTATTGCGGTATTTGGTCTCTGTTGCTTGGCAGGAGTTTGAATGTCACAGCTGTTATGTTGGTAAATGTATCCTTTGGCTACTCTCAGACGAAGCATACTTTTGATATGAACCATTCCCATAATCATGGGAGATCTATTCTAATTCCTGCATCCGGTTTGGAAAAGGGGAAACATGTTCTGTGTCAGTTACACAATTTGCTTGTAAAGGTAACTGATTACTGTTTACTGACGCTGAACATACCCTGTCTACCTTAAAAGTATTCATCTTGTACTTAATCTAAGCACTGCTGAATCCCAAAGACGTCTTCATGTTTAATGCAGGAATCTGTAGTGGTTATAACAGCAGTGAAGAAATTCCATTCTGATGTTATTCATATCAAGTGATTTTTAAATATCTTCCAGGGTCTGGATATTGTCCGATAGGCTTCATTCGCGTGAGTTAAAGTTGCAAATCATCGTCCGTATAACATATCTCTGTAAGTGGTACAGTAAGACGCAGTTGTAAGACACCTCTTACCTTACCTCTCACGATCCCGGAAAGCCAAATGATTAGTGAGGTTTCATGTGTTCAAGGAAAAGTGAAGTTATCCTATGAGACCGCAGACACCCGTCACAAACACATACAAATGAGCTCTCCGATGAGCATATGAAATTATAAAATCAGAAACGTCTCAAGAGGAGAGAAATAACTGTATTTAAACGTGGTCTAATGAATTATATAACTACCATGACTTGCAGAAGGTGGTGTAGATTTGGTGTTACAGCTTCATTATGACCATTCTTGCTATTCTGAGTATCAACCGACACGACTTTCTGTTGTTGAAATGCGAATTAGACTTTCATTCTAGGCTAGTCGGATATACTATGAACCGACACGAGTTTCTCTAGTTGAAATGCGAATTAGGCTTTCAATTTAGGCTTATCTAAAAATAATGTGTTTAAACGGTTGTTGAGTATTGCTAAAGAAGAGGTTTATCAGGTGACAGTAAAGCCTCGTTTTTAACATCCATTACTGATTAATTTTGAAGTGGTACATGCCGATGCACTAAGTGCCTCAGCAGAAATCGCACGCTTTCCTGCTGTGTATGTGCGTCTGTATCGTATTTCGTATTTACCATTCAACGTCTACCGAGGTCAATGGTTTATTGCATTGTGTTTGGAAAGGTGGTCAGTTTAGCACCAAACATGGAATGGAGTAATTTTCTCATTTACATACATAGTCAATTATGATAATACAAAAACCAACATTGCTGATTCTGTGTTTTTCAGAGCGTAATATGTGTTGATAGAATCTAAGGTCTTTATCGTAAGCCTTCTATAGTCTAAGATCTTAATAATTTCATGTTTTAAGTGTCAGTGTTCAAGAATCTGAACCATATTGTATGTGAGCTTTTCCTGGTGAATTTGTAAATAAATATCCCTGTCTAATTGACCTTCCAAACACCACCTCCACCTGAGAACATAAAGTGGTCAGTCCATTACACGATTGAACGCGTTGAGATATAAGATAAACGCTTATCAATCAGCATTTATGTAGGCTGAGAGGAATCAATTCGCGCATAAATCAATGTTTTAGCAACCTCAGAACGGAGCAAAGAACGGAGACTGATCTTAATGGCTACTACAATCTCATAAAGCAATTGAGTCTTTCATAAATTGCATTTACTGCTTGCTTAAGGTGAACTTGTACTACTTGTTTTCCTGATAATTATGGCAGTGATAAATGCATGTAAGGGTACTGGTTCCTCTCTGAAGAAAGGGCATATCTGTTACAGGTTTATTCATGTAAGCGGACGTCGCAAAGCAATGGATTGGAAAAGGTGTCTAAGCAGGCTGCGTCATCACTTTCATGTGTATGACAGATGACTTTGCAGATCCTGATGTGATGCATTGTTTCTGATGGGTACACATTAACATAATATTACATTCAGCGTCTTCGGACGTTGTTCCCACAAATCGGAATTTCATTCTACTGATTTCAGGTATTTGAAATGACACACGAATGCTATATTATCTTCACCACGTGTTTCAGAAATGACGTTCACCTCAGCACGATCACCTGTTTGCATGTCACAAAATACGATCTTCCATAGAGTGATGGTTTTCGCGATAAAATCAGAGACAACGCGTTGCAACACTCTGCATGATATTGATCTGAGGACAACTGTAAACTCAATGAGCTGAAATCAATAGCATGATGCCTCGAGTCATGGCTAGATGGTTCCACGTCATTTATTTGATGTAAATCTCACTTTCTGTAAATAGTTTGAAAACTTTTATGTAACCTAACCACAATTATTTATAGTGTACATATAATCATTGTAACTTGTATTATGTTATAAAGACCCAAATTGTTACCAGCATATATTAACCTTCTGGTGCCAGTTTTGCATCGGAACTTTTTCCATTTTATTGTGGTACCAAGTCTGCCTAAATATGTTCACTTGCAATTGCAGCCACCAACAAAATCGCATTGTCTTCTGTGAAGGACCGGCCCCATTTATCTCCGTCTTATATATCAAGAAAACGATTCGTGCAAGTCTATCATAATAAGCGTATGATGCGTTTTCCGCAAAATTCAAATGCTCCGTGAGAATATATAGGCTATTACAATCCACTTTCCTCCGAGCTACCACACTGAGTTGTGTTGGATTTGATTTATCTGAGCCGACTAAATTATGATTGATGGAAATGCTCTTATCTGAACGCGTTTCTTTAAGAAGGAAAACGCTTTCTAATCACTTATATTTGAGAAATCGCTCATGGACATCGTGGCGGATAAGTAGCTAATATCCAACATGTACTGTACTGATAAATAGTTTATGTTAACGATGTTTGCTGGTGACAGACATTTTTCTGATCAGAATATCCAAGAGGACACAGAGGCTTTAGATTTCTCCTCTCAGTAGACGTCGATGAACATGTCTGCAGTCGATGTGTGAGCAGATCACGTCACTAATGCTGACCATGAAAACACAGAGCTTATATCAAATAGAGAAACCTTACAAACTTGAGTTTCATGTTTAGATATTTGGCTTTAGGGAAAGAGCTTATGGAATGTTCAGGGAATTAAGTGTTTCACATCCACGCTTACAACTCTGGTTCTGCATACAGATACTAGGCATGGATCCTGATTTTCATATTCATGACATATTCATGATTTTGGTGCCAATGATTTATGTCCTGCGGTCAGTCTAAGAAGAGTTTTATGGAGGAAGAAAGCTTGATATAATGTAAAGGGTATGAGTAAACGACCGCGGACAAAATCACTTTTTCAAACACTTGCTGTAATATTTATGGAAATATTGGAAAAAGTAAAAACTCAGATGTTGATATATTGAACACACAATCGCGAACCTGTACAACGTGTCACCTTGAAGTATATTTTAAGTTGTTTAACACAGCACTCAGTAATATTCCATCAATCTGACGGATGTCTGTGTGTGATCGAGACTGGTTATTTACAACGAGACGGAAGATTTATGGAACTGGAAAGCAATGACATACATTTACAAAATCAGAGAACATGATCATCTCGTCACTTGCTTCTCCCGACAAGCACTATTTGCTGAAGACATGTTTTAGCACACACTTTCATGGATCACATTGTATCGACAAAACGAATCAGAAATACAAACGAAAAAAATATCAAGATAAAATGTCGCTTTAAAGAACGAACGGCT
This sequence comes from Haliotis asinina, assembly GCF_037392515.1. NCBI lineage: Eukaryota > Metazoa > Mollusca > Gastropoda > Lepetellida > Haliotidae > Haliotis > Haliotis asinina. The sequence continues at coordinate 37,696,858 of NC_090294.1, read as the reverse complement.
TTTTGTCACCTTTGAATTGATAGTCGCTGCCCCAATGTCTTTGAACGCATTCAGATCAAATGGAAGTGTGAGGTGGCTGTGTTGCAAATGTTTAATATTTAAAACGTAATCTTCTATGATGTACATAAAAACCTTAAAAAGGCCAGGTTTTCAGATATTTGAAGTGAAAGAGACCGTGGGATAGTTACGTTTTGCAAAGCTTTCCAGGTCATGTCGAATGCTTGAGATCCATTCTGCGAATGGACATAATATCTCAAGCCGATGTTTGTGTCCTCAGAGGCCATCAAGCTGAAATGATTCTGGAAGCCCCGTAAAACTATGCTCGCTCATTTGGACTCAATAATAGAAACTTGTTGCATTAAGTAGAACAGTTTAATATATAAATAAAATACATCGACCAAGACGAGGTATCTCATAAGAAACATATCATGTCCAGATACAATACTTTTGCAAGGACATCATCGAAAGGAATGAACGACCACGAAGCTATTTGAAGAACAATGAAAATGGAAATGTCCCAAGAGAAAGAATAGCTTGAGATGACATATCATAACGCTATAATGTCATCATGATGACAAACGGCATTTTGTGATATAACACAAAAGTGTCTATCTGTGTATTCGATCAACGCAAACGTTTTTTGCAACTTGATTGATAACGTTTCCTTACAATGTCATATGGACCTCAGGCGTACAACTCTAAACAGAGAATATGTAGTTTGTGGTTAACTGTCAAGAATGAACTAATGCCCGCTGCTTATCCGAGGCATGCGACTGCAGTGTAACCTACATACCAGACAATGTATGTTTATTCTTATTAGATACATGTAAATCGTATCTAAGTATGATCCTCTGGTTGTCCCTCCTTGTACCACTGTTAAGCCTCTCTAACGTCTGAGGCCGGATAATGGACACTTAATTGCGTAGAAAAAGAGCCGTTGAGATTTCCTGGGTTATTAAGGCCTGAAATAAGATATCGCTCATCATTTCAATTGGGGCAATTGGACAATAGGAATGTATTATATGAGCAAATGTTCGGATGGTCCTGATAGAATCAGACTGGTTAGACTGATCATCAGCTCAGGTACCCTTAGCCGCTCTTGCATGCAGCCTGGTATTGGACGGGTCCATGTGACCAGTAACCCTTCGGAAACTGTGCCAACTCCACCGGAGCCTTCTGCATTACCTGTAAATGATGCTTTCGTGGCAACAAATCCTCCTACTCTCCCAGTGTCAGACATGAGATGACCTTTGACATCGAGAACTATGGGGAATGACAACCTGATACTTCAAATGTGAGTGGCACATCCGTGTAAGCGAGGTCCGCATATTTGCAAGGTTCCTTTTCTGAATCTTGTTTGTCTATTTAATGGACAAGACTGTTCCAAAGAATGTTAGAATTTCGTTAGTATCTGTGATTCATCCATTGTATGTTCACGGTCAACTATGAATGAACCTCAGTGTCAAAACCACTTATCAAAGACGGTGACGAAAGAATGGAGTCAGTCAGAGCTGACCAGCCCTTGTGTAATCGCCTTAGTGTCAAGTATGTCAGACACAATCACCAGAAATATCATAGCTGTATATCATAACAAAACTATTTGTATTATAGTGATTGTGTACACACAAGTGTCGCATGTACCGCACGAATGCACATTACTGCTATAAAACAGACTGCACTATTCACTAAATTAAATATAATGCATATACTGATTGTATGTTGTTAAAAGTGGCACGATTCGAAGGAATATATTGCATGTAATAATTGCATGATATAAAACATTGTATGATTTTATGGAATATGATGTACCTGATAATTGCCAGATATAACACGTTACATGATGTGGTGGAACATCACTCACATACCAATTACACGGTATTTACACTGCATGGGTCGATGGAATATAATTTGCATATAATAATTGCATGCCTATTTAATGGAATATACTGCACATAATAATAGCAAGATATGACATATGGCATTCAGAAACTGTAACGTGACTCCTGTCTTCTCACCCAATCACCCAGTTTCCTGTTCCATGTTTGACCTTTTCTCCTGGCGTGGGCGGGAGCGACTGTTTCAGGTTGTTCAGCAAGTTTGACGGCCTGTCAACCTAGATGACAAAGATGTTAGAACCTACAAGCAAAAACGTAAAGTTACGGGTGATCAGTCTCGGGTTCATAGACTTTGTTAAATTACGTTCCTAAGAGGAATAGGTAACGGTTACTTCGAGGTGTGGATGTTGATATGTGCAGATGTTGGCTTCTTCGTCACAAATAGGGACATCAGCTCAGGAAATTACTCTTCATCATGAAGAATAGATGGCTTCAGGTTAAGGCACTGCACATTTTGCAGCTAGGCAAGTGAAATGATTGTCGAAGCAAAACGTTAAGTGTTGTTTACCATTTTAGTGACAACTACGATGTTGGCTATGGTACTGATAAAACCTAGAAACACACTCGGAATGGACCGGATTTGACAGAACAACATGGGTCGAAATGACTAACATTGCACATGGACGATGCTTGGCAAACATGGGTCAATTGATAGGAGATGGCGAATGATAAGCAATGATATTTCAGTGAGGCACACTGAAAACGATACACCGTATTAACTTAATGCACATTTCAACTGACCAAGGGAACACTACTGACAATGTTAGAATCGAAAACAGAATACGTGTGGGATTAGAACTCACGATTACCGAGTTCTGGTGCAAGTAAGGGACGTAACCTGTCGAACTGATGTGCATTGCCTCTTGTTCATATTAAAGTAGACTGGGGGGAGCATTCTTATTGGTTTTATTCATTAATAAAAGTAACATGTAATGATGGCATGGAAAGTACGGCACATCAATCTTTTATGTGGCTGGTTTGTTTTCTGACATAGGTAGATAAAGAACAGAAACAAACATCTTCTGTCTTCCCACTGATTCTTCAAATGGAACAGATCTTAAAATAACTGCGGGCTGAAGTAATAGGTAAGGACTTAGCTGGTAATTGCTGTTCACAATAGCTGTTACCTATCAATCAATAAAATTCGGAAATAGATGCCCTCTTTGCCAACTCTTTGTGTCTTTAAAGAGCACATGTAATGACCTCGGACTCAACTTGTTCCAAATGTTTCGATACTTCGAAGATGTATCATTTGAACACAGCAACCGTATTGGTTTTTAAATTGTCCTTATATGAATAATGAACTTGGCATTGTCTTGATCCATTTACACAGGAAGTGAACTGAAAGCGAAGGACCCAAAAAAGACGTTCAAAATTATGTCTGTTTGTACATGCTTCCACATTGTTTATCACCCTTTGGGTATACTCATTGGACATTGACACTGGAAACGTGAGCGCGCTATAGACAGGTTTAATAGTCGATGTAGTAGTTGCACAAGTGTTGACCTGTTGCTATATCTGAGGATAATGTACATCAAGCGGGCACTGTATGTGACATCAAGATGGTCTATGAGTCAAGTCGTGTCATCCCTGCAATGTAACTGCACTCTTCCAACCGGTTTGGTCAGAGGTAGAATATGAGCTCAGGCCATCAGGAATCGACTGCGCACCGCAGGTATCTGAACAAGACTACCGTACACAGAACCTATCCCACGATGGGACATTAAAGATTCAACCACAAACAATGGAAAATGATTTTCTCCACACTTCGAGCTGCGCTTTCCAGATTGCAGATTACGGGTGTGGTACAACAAGGGAAAGCCTCACATGAGGCTGACCGATTTGAAGCAGTCAGCGAAATTGGTTTGGGAGCATTTTGTTCCAACCGTCAATCTCATTTCATTGTTGTGAACGTCATGTAATAATTTCGTTTTAAAATTATGCTGCATTCCACATTTTATTGTCATTTTTTTACCTGAATGATAGCCGCAGGGCACATTAATAATTTCATTATTTTGCACTCATTAAATCCTTTATGTGTTTTAATTCGTGTGATTGAAAGTGTCAAGTTCACAATGTGGTTGAATATTTTCGTACTGAAATAAGTAAACATATCTAAATTTCAGACTGCTTATGTCGTATAATATCTGTGGATATTGGTACGTCCGACTCATGATAAGCACAGTTATTGAAGTTGCTGATCAGCCAAGCACCCTTAATCCCGCAACTGCTCGTACATCGATCATTCCGACCATATTCAATCCACTGATTAATGCAGTTTTTGGTCTCTGTTGCTTCCTAGGAGTTTGAATGTCACAGCTGTTATGTTGGTAAATGTATCCTTTGGCTACTCTCAGACGAAGCATACTTTTGATATGAACCATTCCCATAATCATGGGAGATCTATTCTAATTTCTGCATCCGGTTTGGAAAAGGGGAAACATGTTCTGTGTCAGCTACACAATTTGCTTGTAAAGGTAACTGATTGTTATTGCCTGACGCTGAATATACCCTGTCTACCTTAAAAGTATTCATCATGTATGTATGTATGTATGTATGTATGTATGTATGTATGTATGTATGTATGTATGTATGTATGTATGTATGTATGTATGTATGTATGTATGTATGTGTGTGTGTGTATGTATGTATGTATGTATGTATGCATGTATATGTATGTATGTTTGTATGTTTGTATGGATGTATGTGTATGTATGGATGTATGTATATGTATGTATGTATGTATGTATGTGTGTGTGTGTGTGTGTGTGTGTATGTATGTATGTATGTATACATGCATGCATGTATGTGAGACAGAGATAACATAGTTAACATAGTAACATAGACGAAATTATCCATCGCTCTCCTTATAGTGCTGGTAAAGAGCATGTAGAGATCTTGACCAAAAAGAAAAGAATTTGTCAACACCACAAGAAGAGGAATAAACATATTTTGTAATGTCACAATACTTAATTATCTCCCTTTTCACATGACTGATAAAAGGTACAGTTGGATTTCTCCTGTGTTTTAGGATAACCTGCTTCACAACAAGTATTATGGCATTTATTGGATTATTAGTTTTCCCTTTGATCCCAAGCAAGACACTCTGGTTTGTGAAATACAACGGAATCTTCAAGTCAGTTAAGAGCCATGACTGGAGGTTTTTCCAGATATTTTGAACAATTTCACAGTTCCAAAAGAGATGGGTAATTGATTCAATTTTATAGTTACAAAAACTACAAATGGGTGAGTCTATGTACTTGATCTTAAACTAAAGCTGTTTTGGAAGGTAGAATAATATGAATAATTCTATATTGTAACCATCTTAAATCGATGCTATAAGTGCATTTCCATGGGATGATATTAAATATTTCCCATGCCTTTGGTAAAAGGTTTAGATTCAAGCTGTCCCAGTTTTTATTGTAGTATTTTGTTTTGTATTTAGAGCACAGGGGTGTTTAAAAAATATTGCTACCTTTTTCACTGAATTTTAGTTTAGAAAAATTAAAAGGGTGTGTCGGTTTAGTGCTTAGGGTGGTGAAATGTGAAATATGTGGCTTTAACATGTAAGTAGTAATTGCTGGCTTGACCCCTTCATAGGTCAGAAAATTAGTTTTGAGTTTAGATCCATAAAGTCATCAAGGGATAGAAATTTCCCTTCTGCTGTCAGCATGTGAGATACAATACAACTCCTTCGCTATACCAGTATTTATAAAGAATAGGGTTGTTATCTATCAATATGTCATCACTACACCAGACTGTGATTGGATTTCAAACATATTTGTAATGGTATCTTTTTGCTTAGATATGAACCAGGTCCAAGCAAGTAACACATCCTTCCAAAACTGATTAGTTAAGGCTGGAGTAACACTATTTTTAATATAATTACTATCTGCAAACCATGGGTAAATCTCATCTGTTATCTAAGAAAAAGATAATCCCACTTATATGATTTTACGTAAAAATTTTCTTACCATCCAAGCTTTGGGGCAGCAATTGTCTCTTTAATTTTTGGTACCTTTAATCCACCATGTTTTGGAAGATATGTAATAATGTCCCTTTTAACTTTGTCTGGTTTTCCTCTCCATATAAATCTAAAACATAGCTTTTGAAGTTTATCTAAAACATTGTCGGGAGGATTTGGGAGTGTTTCAAATAGGTGATTTAATTTAGGAAGCAGAAGTGATTTCAAAACTGTGTTTCGTCAAAAGGGAATAAGTGATCGTGCTGACCAGGTGTTCATTTCTTTCGTAATTTGGGATAATTTATCTGCATAATTTTTCTCAACCATATTTCCTAAATCTATGTCAAAGTGGACACCTAACAGTGTAAATTCAGTATGGGACCAGTCAAAATTCCAGTCCTTACATAACTTTAATCTTGATCTCTTTTTTGATCCTATCCAATTTAGCTTTTCAATATTGATTTTTAGCCTAGAGAATCTTGCAAAGAATTGCAATGTATTAAAAGCAGCATAAAGACATATTTCAGAACCATCTAGTGTGAACGTGGTATCATCAGCAAATTGTGACATAATGTATTCAATATTGCCAACTTTCATTCCTCTTATATGCTTATTATTTTTCATCATTATGGCCAAAATTTCTACACAAACCAAAAATATATAAGGTGATAGAGGATCACCTTGACGACAGCCCCGAGTTATTTTAAAGAAAGGTGATGCAAAGCCATTTATTAATACTCTAGATTCAATATCATGGTAGAAAAGGTTTACCCACTTGCTCAACTCTGCTCCAAAATGATAGAAAATAAGCACATTTATTATATATCTTACGTCAACTGAGTCAAAGGCTTTCCCAAAGTCAATCTGAAGGAGTAGTCCAGGGATTTGATATGTTTTGGTATATTCCATAAGGTCATATATTAGTCTAGTCACTTCTCCTATCTTCCAATGACAAAGCCCTTTTGGTCTTCATTTATGATATGTGGGAGGACAGGCTTGATTCTGTTGGCAATGGCTGCAGCAGCAATCTTATATGATATATTTAGAAGCGAAATGGGTCGCCAGTTCTTTAAGAACCTTTTAGACTTACTTCCTGCTGGAATACATGTTGTAAGCCCCTGTTTCTGGGAGACGGATTACATTTCCAGTCCGAGAAAAAGCAAAATTTAGAGATCTTCTCAAAACTTCACCAAGATCATTCCAAAGGAATTTTAAAAAGTTGAGCTGAGGCATGATAAATTGTCTTTCCTCTAATCATTAATAGTAGAGTTTCCCATGGTAATTGATCAGCAATTCAATATGTTCTGTCTTTGTTATGATTTTCATCATTAATTTTATATTGGTCAAGTGTAGATTTTATCGTGGATTTTTATCACTTCCACATATTTTCTATCAGGCAGTAAGGAATTGTTAAATTTCCATAAGCCTCGACCACGAGGCATATTTGAAAGTGTAAGTGATAATTCTATGAGAGAGTGGTCAGATCCTAAACTAGGTAATATATCACAGTGTCTAACGGCTGATAGCGTTTCGAAGTCGAGTCTGGCTTGTTTCAAAGGGGTTGGCTGTCGCCATGTATATCTCCTTTCACCAAACTTATGTTCACACCTGGGGTCTTTAAGATCCAGATCTTCCATTAGGTCTAATACTTTTCGTCTAGCCTTTGGATTGTAAATGAGTTTGTAGGTGTGGGTGTCTGTTGGGTGATCTTTCACTAGATTCCAGTCTCCACATACTATTATTTTCTCATTATCAAACTTTTCAATAGCATCTATAATGTTTTGCAAAAAATCTGGACAGTCATGGTTACATCCATAGATACTAATGATAGTATATCTAAATTCATCAATATTAACATAAAGAGGAACAAAATTTCCCTTGTCATCTGTAATAGTATTGACAACCTTGAATTCAAAGTTATTGTTGAACATTATAGATGTTCCCATGGAATTGCTTGTGAAGGGACTTATGTAGCATTCTTTGTAACCCCATTGTTGTCTTATATGTTGAATATCTTCATCTGTAAAGTGTAAATCTTGGAAGCAATCAATGTTAGCTTTTTTCTTTTTTAGGAAATTGAATACTTTCTTTCTTTTCATATTATTGTTGGGACCTCTGCAGTTGAGAGATACTGTCTTCAGTTTTTCAGCCATAGGATAGATATGAGGGTGTGGCATCATTATATAAATGTATTGGGAACAATAAAAATCGGGCAATAACCATTTGGTGATTTCGGCAAAGAGATGTACCTGTCCTTTCAAGCTCACTGACAACATATGATATTGAAGTGAAAACGAAACATCAAAATTCAACAGAAACAAAACACGTACATAAAAAACGTAACATTTGGAACATATAAAGTCTACTAAGCTTACAATTTTATTTGTCAGAGCGCAGACACCCGTCACAACACATACAACGGAGCTCTCTGATGAGCATATGGTATGATTTAAAATCATAAAGGAGAGAAATAACTGTATTTATACGTAGTCTAATGAATTATATAACTACCATGACGTGCAGAAGGTGGTGTAGATTTGGTGTTACAGCTTCATTTGAGACCATTTGTATTTGCGTAAACTGGCAGAAAATAAGTTCCATAAATAGCTAATTCGGTATGAATCCATTCTTTTGCAAAGATCATTGCATAAACGTTACCAAATCCTAAATAATAGTTTTTTTGGCTCCTTATGCCTTTGTGTAATTATGTTTTGTGTGTTGAATTAAAATACATTCTGTAATTCTGAAAGACAAGCTCGCCTTTTCTTAAATCACTCCTTTTTCTTTAGGAGTTGTGATCGTGATTTGCTTATGTAGACAACCCCCTGTGACCATTCTTGCTATTCTGAGTATGAACCGACTCGACTTTCTGTTGTTGAAGTGCGAATTAGACTTTCATTCTAGGCTAGTCGGATATGCTAAAATGCATAAACGATTGTTGAAAATTGTTGAAGTAGAGGTTTATCACGTAACAGAAAAGTCGTTTTGATCATCCATTACTTATTAATTTTGAAGTGGTAAATGCCGAGGCACTAACTGCCACAGCAGAAATTGCATGCTTTCCCGTTGAGTATGTGGGTCGGTCTCGTATTTACAGACAGTTATCATTGAATGTCTCTGACGGTTTGCCTGTTCACCGAATTCAGTGATTTACTGCACTGTGTTTGGACAGAAAGTTTAGGCCAACACCATGGAATGGGGTCGTTTGCTCAGTTATACACTTCGTAAACCATGGCATCTGTGTTTCCAGATGAACATGTACAGGTTAACAATTATTTTTGCATTAGCGAATTAGATGTTCTACTCTTAAAACTTAGATACCATTCGATTTAACCTGGCTTCTATTTACAACAGAGTGAAGTAAATGTAATAGGTTACAATATTTCAGCATGTATGAGAGAGTGTCCTCTGCTCGACTCACGGCTTGTCAAACCTTTGATCGATAGCATGAACAACAGTCAGGTAGAGCACGATCGCTAAAACTAGACTTGGACATGTGCGTGTTTATTGCGTGACGCTACACTAAGCAATATTAAAGCTGCATCGCGGCAGTCTGTACATTAATGAGTCTGGACCAGACAGTCCAGTGACCCTCAGAGTGAGCACAAGCCAACACGAATGGGATACGATGACAAGTGTCAAGCAAATCAGCGAGCCGGAACACCTGATGTGTGTGTAATCGCCTTTTTCGGTAACCTTGGTTATGGAAGACCGATTCTGGCCATGACGTTCCCGGATTGGACTTTTCTGACAGACTCGGGTACACGAAATGTTTTCTGCTCTCGAATGCCACCAGGGACAGACGAATTACTCATTGTTTTTGAAAGTTACATTCTGTCAGCTACTGATCTATCGCTTCTTTACTTATGGATTGATTTAGTGTATTAAGTTTAGACACGGGCTGGAACATTTGATAGGTTTTACTGTACTTATGGCTAAATCTTGAATAATCAATGAAATATGTCCTTGGGTTGTAGTATAATCATATTCATTGACAGTTCAATGACATCAAATCCAGATCGCTGGTAGTGAAGGCGTCTCTTACGTTGTCCGTATTGAACAAATTTTACTTTACTGTTACGTTTTTTGTTTTTTTTAAGTGTCAACGCTTTCGACTAGGTGATAAATAAAAATTAGCAAGTTTTGAAATTGAGTGCACGCTTTACAATTTAACCTTCGATCAAAAAAACGTCATTGCTCATTTTCTGAGAACCATGGAGTACTGCTAGAAATAATGTTTATAATATTGGAGTTGGAAATTCATGTTAAAGTTAGTGTTTTAATAAAACGCCGCTCTTAACACAAGAAAGTAGCCACAACGTCTCAGCTTCTCGGCATCGTTTGACAACCCTCCACAGCAGGGCAGATAGCGTAGTGGTTAAAGTGTTCGCTCATCAAACCGAACACCCAATTTTGAATGACTACATTGTTCTTGCAATGTGTGATGCAAATTTCTGTCCCTACCGTGAAATTGTTGAAATAATGATAACAACGGTGTAAAAAATATTCACTTACTCCAACGCATTTGTTTAGTTTGTTCAGATCACAGATCAGTTTTCCGTGTTTATGGGTTGACTTGAGTCTTTACCACAGACTGGTCTCTCAATTCCGTTTCACGAAAAGCACGTTTAACCTGTCAAATCAGGTTTCTACGCGATAATGACATGACCACTGTAAACCTCTTGGTGGTGTCGGAACAGATCTTCTTGTGATAACAGGATGACGATGTTGTGATCGCGAAGAAGTTCCCAAAGGCTTCTGTGGTCACTTAGCGAGGATATCGACATACTGGAATTGGGGATTGCTGTTTGACAAGTTCATGTGTTGATGTAATCACCCTTCTCAAGTTTTTACGAGAACGTCGAGGACGTCATGTTCATTTTGTTACCTGATCGTTGATTATTCATCTTTGATACTCTCTGCAACGTCGACAACAGGCCGTGCATACAACATGTCAGGCGTGTCCTTTGAAATCCATGGATCATAATCTGAGACGGGACCCTGTTCAACAACAGATTTGTAATTGAGTTTTATGTTGATTCTGATAAGTGTGACTATGGCGAAGAATGTTTGGTGATGCCCGTGATTCGGTGATGAACCACTGTTGTCACACACACACACACACACACAAACACACACATACGCGAACACATTTTTGTGTAAATGTGCAAATGTGTTTGTAATGAGCCAACACAAAAATAAGATGTCCGTGTTAAATGGAATAAATCACATATTTTAATTACAGTAATTCATTTTCGAAAATCGTGACTATCTTCATAAAATATGAGAAATTCCATCAAAGGGACTTAAAAGGTCGGCTTTCAAGGAAGCCAGATAAAATCACTAGACTGGAATGCTGTTCATAGCAATGCCATATGTAATGAGAAAACAGAAGAAGTTGAAATAGTAGTCTTTCAAATCAAGGAACTGCCAACTTCGTTGTATTTAATGTTTTCCCGTAATTTCAACCACGGCCACAAGAAACGACGAATTCCAAATGGTACCAGTTTTGAGTAACCTTTGGGTCAGTTGCATTTGAGAAATGTTTGACAGCGTGAGAAACAAAATTTGACTGGGTGATGTATGCACTCACACCTTGAATATCGTGATCCGCCATTTTGATTGTTCATTTAAATAAAATTAGATGAACTTGTCCGTGCCGATATATTTGTATTTAAGACTTCAAAATACAAAATTGTTTCAATCATTTCCGCTGTATCAGCAACATGTGACAATGACCGTTTAGTTATTAACCCAGAAAACTGTCTTCATCCTTGTTAACAACAAAACATCGATATATTTTTTAAGAAGGGAACGATATTTATGACTGTTTTTCTTACTTGTTAGCATCCTAAACCTTCTCAATAATCGATGTATGTCATTAAGATATTCAGTCAAATGTTGGATTGTGACCAAACATTCATATAAAAAACAACCTGATAATGATAGAGTATCTGTGTATTGTTTACAGAGTGGATTTCAAAATTTGCTCGAATGGAACAGTTCAAGGCAATGACATGAATCTGAAAAAAGTGAGGTACATCGATTTGCTCCAAAGCTGCTTACACAATATCCTGTTTCAAAATAAAGGATATCAAGCCGATTTCATATTCAGTAACGTATGTATTGTTGGCCAGAGACTTTATGTTAGTGGAGTAACATCACAACGACAAAAGGGAAAATGATATTTTTGTTTTCACATGAACAAAAAACATTAGTTTATGATTAATAAAGTTACTCAATTTTAAAGGCCTCGTGTTAAAAGAATACTCGGTAGCTTTATAGTAATAATAAATTCATTCAGTTTTTCTGTCCCTTTTGACAGCAATGTGATTGACAAGAGTCAGGAAAAGCATGATAGATATGCGGACCTCGCCTTTGAAATGTCTCGCTTGCATCCCGAGTACACTGTCGTCAGGCTCCGCATTGTTCTCGGTGCCCTTAGTTTGGTACCTCCTGATCTCTTGGCGCAGAGGAGGAGGGTGCCCGGGTTCTCCTCCGGAAGGACAGCCCTTCTGACAATCTGGGTAATGCAGAAGGCTGCAGTGTTGGGGAGCCTTGATATTCTCCGAAGAGTTCTTGGTGGGTTCGACTAGGCAGTGTTTCCTGGGAGAAGTCCCATTCGTTGTCTGGACTGCGTTTAGAAGGGGCGAGGGCCCTGAGCTGATGATGAGCTTTACCAGCCTGACTGTACCAAGGTCACCAGAATCCTCTTTCGGAGCTTTAATTGCTAACAAGTCAGACAAAATTTAGTCACGTGTTTTGTGTCTGGAAGGCAAATATGTTACTTGACGTATTGGCCTTTGTGTACCTTCTTTATACTCCTGTTACAAAGTTGTTTTTCAAAGCGTAATAGAACCATCAAATATTGGTTGATGCGAGCAGCGTATCAGCAGCGTCTTAAAATCGTGAATGTTGTATAGTCAACGTGCAACTAGTAATAGAATCGCAGGTCATTTTTTCAAATTCTGTTTCTAATCTTTTGCCTAAATTCATGATTTTAGTGTCAGTGTTTCAAGAATCTGAAGCATATTTTTGTGAGCATATCCTGGTGAATTTGTAAATAAATATCCCTGTCTAATTGACCTTCCAAACACCACCTCCACCTGAGAACATAAAGTGGTCAGTCCATTACACGACTGAACGCGTTGAGATAAGATAAACGTTATCAATCAGCATTTATGTAGGCTGAGAGGAATCAATTCGCGCTTAAATCAATGCTTTAGAAACCTCAGATCGGAGCAAAGAACGAAGGCCTATCTTAATGGCTACTACCTTCTCACAAAGCAATTGAGTCTTTCATAAATTGCATTTACTGCTTGCTTAAGATGAACTTGTACCACTTGTTTTCCTGATAATTATGGCAGTGATAAATGCATTTTAGGGTACTGGTTCCTCTCCGATAAAAGGGCGTATTTGTTACAGGTTTATTCATGTAAGCGGACGGAAATCGGAAATGATACTTAAGCAGACTGTTATGAGAATGTAAAAATGATAGTATGTACTTACAGTATCATTACTTTGATCCATAAACGTTACATTGATGTATGGCATCTGACCCTGCTGGTCATTATGTGATACTTTGTCACTGATAGGTACGCAATAACATACCATCACATTAAAGACGTTTTCGGACATTGCTGCCACAGATCGGAATTCATGGTATTGATTTTAGCTGTAATGATACGACGAGAACATTAAAATATTTGAAAAGACTCACGAATGCTATGTTATTTTCACCACGTGTTTCAGAAAACGGGAAAATTTCATTTAACACAATCATCTGTTTTCATGTCACAAAATTCGATCTTCCAAAGAGTGATGGTTTTTTGACGGTAAAACCAAAGACAACACGTTGCAACACTCTGCGTGGTCGACGTTGATCAGAAGACAACTGTAAATTGGCTGAGGTCAGCAGCATTAAGCCGAAACTGATTTCACGTGGCCAGATGGTCCCATGTCACAGTCAATTATTTCACGTGAACTGATTTTCTGTCAATAGTTTGAAAACATTATGTAACCTAAACCACACATCTTTATATTGTGCGTGCGTGCGTGCGTGCGTGCGTGCGTGCGTGCGTGCGTGCGTGCGTGCGTGCGTGTGTGTGTGTGTGTGTGTGTGTTTGTGTGTGTATAACATAGTATTTTTGTGTCTTTTCAAATATTGACATGTTCGCTTCGTATCATTACAGCTAAAATCAATACCATGAATTCGATCTGTGGCATAGTGGCATATATATATATATATATGTGTGTGTGTGTGTGTGTGTGTGTGTGTGTGTGTGTGTGTGTGTGTGTGCGTGTGTGTGTGTGTATAACATAGTATTCGTGTGTCTTTTCAAATATTGACATGTTCGCTTCGTATCATTACAGCTAAAATCAATACCATGAATTCCGATCTGTGGCATAGTTGGATATATATATATATATATATATATATGTGTGTGTGTGTGTGTGTGTGTATGTGTATGTATGTATGTATGTATGTATGTATGTCTCTCTCTCTATATATATATGTATATCTATATATCTATATCTATCTATCTATCTATATATCTCCGTCATATTTATCAAGAAACCGATTCATGCAAGTTTATCATAGTAAGCAGATAATGCGTTTTTCGTAATATTCAGATGCTCTGTGAGTATATATAGGTGATTACAACCGACTTTCCTTCGAGCTCACTACAGCGTCGAGTTTTGTTGCATTTTACTTATCTCAGCTGACTCAGACGCAAGCACATATATCCATTTCCAGCTTTAGCGATCGTGCTCTGTCCGACTGATGCTCATGCTGTCGAGCAGTCTAGAGGACACTCTCCCATACATACCGAAATAGTGTAGCCTATTCCATTTACACCACTCTGTCCTAAATAGGAACCAGGTTAAATTAAAGAGGATATATTTTCAAAGATTCGAAAGGTCAATTCGCTAGTACAAAAGGAATTAATACCCTATACATATACATGTGCGTCAGGAAACACAGATTCCATGGCTAACGAGGTGTGTAACCGAGAAAATGACCCTATTCCATGATTTTGGGCTAACTTGGCTTCCTGTCCAAACACAATGCCATAAACCATTTAACTAGGTGTACAGGCAAACCAATACAGACCTTCAATGAAAACTGTCTGGAAATACGAGACCGACCCATATACCCATGCATGCAATTTCTGCTGTGGCAGTTAGTGCCTCGGCATGTGCCACCTCAAAATTAATCGGTAATGGTTGATCAAATCGAGGCTGTACTGTCACAGGGTAAACTCCTTCTTCAGGAATTCTCAACAATCGTTTAGACATTTAGACAGTATATCCGACTAGCCTAAAATGAAAGTCAAATTCGCACTTCAACTACAGAAAGTCGTGTTGGTTCATACACAAAATGGTAAGAATGGTATATAGGGGATTGCCTACATTAGCAAATCACGATCACAACTAAATAAAATGGAGTGATTTAAGAATGGAATCTTCTTTCAGAATTACAGAATGTGTTTTTAATCAATTACACATTTACAATAATATAAGAAGCCTATAAAACTATTATTTGGGGTTTGGTTATATTTATGTAATGCCCTTGCCACAAAAGAATGGATTCACACTGGATTATCCATTTAAGGAACTTATCATCTCTACGAATACAGTTTACACCCTTTCCGTACCAGGCACACACATATGTGAATATATCCGATATTTCAGTTGCAATCATTCATTTTCGAAACTTCACGACTTTCATCACGAAACATAACAATAAAAACAACGTTACGAATAACACCTTCTTTTATTGAAGATAACAGAAGAAGTTGTTATCCATAAAATTTGTTCTATATTGTACTTCCCAACTTCTAAAATGCCATTCAAAGAAAATAAGAGAATCTCTAAAATATTAGCCATGTAAAAGCCTTGAAAAGGTCGCCTTTAAGGGAAGCCAGATAAAATCACCGGCCTTGAATGTTGTGCACAGGAGTGCCATATGGATGTAATGACAAAACTGAAGAAGTTAAAATGGCAGTCTTTCTAATCAAGGAACTGTCAAGTTCGCTTTATTAAAACTTTTCCCGCAATTTCAACCACGCGGTCACAACCAATGTCAAAGACACCTCGAAGACCAAACAGTACCATTGTCTTTGCATATTTGTTGTCCCTCTTTCAGTAAGGTTTGAGACAAATACATACAACACCGTGCCCTTATATTTAAAAAAAAAAACTTTAGCAAAGCGATGGGTGGATCTGTAAATAGATACAGTACAGACCTGGGGCTCCAATCACCAAAAAACCTTTACTGAGGTTAACATTAGCTCCAATTCTTTAACATTATACTAAGGTGACCTTAGTGACTTACGATCACCCTAGTGCTTTGTGAAAGAAGGCCTTGTTCTTTAGTGTACTTTAAATGTTCTTGGGAAACCTGACTCCTCTAAATTGTGGAAAAGAACTAATTTTCTAGAACCTGAATTTTAAAACAAAGGAAATTAATAAACTTTACACTCACAGACAGAACTTAGTTCCCATATTTGTTTGCAGTAAGTATCAGCAGTAGCAAACGATTGTAAAGCAAGTGACCAACTGATGTCGGTGGTACTTAAAGGTATCCGAACTTTTTGTTTTCGATCATAATGCTGATGTGTCAGGGTGGGCTGTTGGCACTCCTGACTAATCATACGCAAGAGAACTGCTTGGTGTCTCTTTCGACAGAGTGGTAGACACTTAGCAAAGTGCCGATTGAAGATCTGTTCGAAAACTCATCAAGGGAGGTGGAGTAGCCTAGTGGTTAACGCATTTGGTCATCATATCGGAGACCCTCCGGGTTCGATTCCCCTCATGGGTACAATGTACCTGGTGTCAACCTCCGTGATGTTGCTGGAATATTGCCAGAAGCGGCGTAACACTAAACTCACTCACTCACTCTCTCACTCACTGAAAACACTACAACTATGCCCACTTCCAAGTATTTTCTACACTTCATGCTAATGTTTTTCTTTTTTGATTGCCCATTGATATTCAATAACTGACAACCATTCTTGCCGTAAGAGGCGATTAACGGATTCGGATGGTCAGGCTCTCTGACTTGGTTGACACATATCACTATATCCCAGTTGAATAGGCCGATGCTCACGAGGTCGATCACTGGATTGATTGGCCTTTTCAAGGCCGGTCCCATATAAGTGGACTAAGCTAGAAAAACAAACATTTATGCCCTGCCCTGCCCAACCACTTAGGATAACCAAGGAGTGGCCGATGTTGAATCACGGCATGGTATTCATTTAGATAGCTATGCATGACTGGCATTAGTTCGGACTAGGACATACTGTTACACACTTTTACAGGTGCTCAAGTGAAAAGATTTTGAACGTGACCTTAAACGCATATTTCACCATATGAAATGTGGGAAGACAACGCACTTAGCTAACATACAACGTTTTCGCAACGTTGGGGGAAGCCTCGACACAACGTTAGTATTAAGTCGTTTTCTCACGATTTTTCACAACGTTATAGAACGTTACATACATACGTTATCAAGACGTTGTGCATCGATATCTACACAGCAGCTTGGTGTCACGATGGAGTTTCCTGTTGAACGTTTCACTTTGAGATTCTTTTTTTCACTAGACAGCTACACCTTCGGAAAGCACACGACCAAGACAACATGCACACAATGAACTGAATTTCTACTGATCGCTATTGGGAACACTGTTCCACCATTAACATCGAACAGAACGTTAAGACAACGTAAATTACGTTAGTATTTAAAAGTAACATTGTGGGGACGCGAAAATGACATATCACAACGTCATGTGACAACTTTGTGACTCCGTAAATGGGCCAATACATCGTGACAATGTGAAATTGGTAGCGGGGAAGTGACGAGAAACCTAAATGTTTATATGGTGACAGACGCGAACGCCTATAGTTCCAAGTTTGTGCTAATATCATTAACTTACCACTTTCTAATCGGCAAGAAAGCTTCGAAAATCTAGACCCAGATTGTTAATATGATGACCACATTGAAAACATCTTACTGGAGGAGAGGACGCCAGATTCGATATTAAAAGAAACGCCATAAAATGTCACTTCCAGTGATCATGTTTTTAAACTTTGAGCAGTCTTGACGTAGCAAGTCTTGAGCAGAAATATCAGAGGAAAATGACGACGCTACAATTGCCAGATGTTTGAGAACAAAAGACAAACAGCTTCCGAAATCAACTTCGAAATTAGAAACTCAGAAAAAACTCCGATGACTTTCACTACTTTCAAGTTGTATCAGACTAAATATTTGTGCCATTGAAATCGAATTGATACATGTGAGATTCGTCGGTCGCCTTTAACATGTACGGCATTATGTTTTCAAGACAGACCTTTTCATAACGACAAGTCTATTGTGATATTGTAATTGAATTCACGCCCACCGTAATTCGAAGACATCGAACTCAGAAAATAGAGAAAACACCGTCATTTGAAACGCCACACGATCGATTACTGAGCAAGGCATTTCGAAACGAATGGATAACGTTGAGAAAACAAATTTCCAAGCGCCTTATGTACTTTACAGAATGTAGTCGAACACCAACGCATTGCCCTTTGGCATTTATGACGGATCATTTGAATATCGTTTTACATAATGTTGGAAACCAATGCTGGAGTTTGTAAATTGGCATAATTCATGTTTTATAGTTTATCGAAAAAAGCAAGTTGGCATAAATGATTGATGTTTAATATGTCAGATTTGTGAGGAAACAAGGAAAAATAATAAAAATATATGCATTGTTTATCATTTTGTGTCAATTTTATGTCATTCAAGCATAAACTTAATGTATGGATATTGGTACAGCGTGGAGTTTAATCGAGATGGTACTGTTTCGGTACGTTTTATCCATTACCTCCTTAGTGTATTAAAGGGGGACTACTCTACAATGTGTATCTATGTTTTCACAGGGCGACTGTGTGTACCTGGAGTTTTTTGTCAGACAAACTGCTGAGCGGCGAAGGGCACAGCTGACGGAATTCACTGCGCTGATCCCTCTAATACGTGGGGTCTTACGTTCTACAGTTATGACGAATTCAAGTCAGAGAGACACTAATTCTTGTTCTTTACAATCGTAGATCGTTACACGCATTTCGGTTGAAATAGACAGTACGTTATTTTCGTCAGTTCTTTATAACCATATATTAATGGACACTCTTCCATCCAAATACCGATGAAAGGATTAAATGTCGAAAAACCCTAATTCAATTCTTCGGGAAGCGATCAACACGCCGCTCATAATATCAACCATCAGTTTGCCCGGGCAAGTCTTGACTCTGGCATCTAGAAGGGTAACTAGAAAATTGCCGGCTGTGGTGAAAACCTACAACCAGCTCTGACACCGTTAATCCTCCCTTTCGAGTTTAATGAGTGAGGTTAGTTTTACGCCGCTTTTAGGAATATTCCAGCAAAAATGGACCTGGCACTTTCTACCCATGTGGGGAATCGAACCCAGGACTTGCGCATGACGAGTGAGCGTTTTTAATAACTAGCTTACCTCACCAACCACGTTGGTTGGTGGTAAACATACAAATCATGATCACGGAGTAATCGCTCTTTACATATGATGGATCCAAATTTGGAATTTACCGATTATCGGAATCGGGAATTGGGAGGCTTCATTGTGTCAGTGATTCAGTGGTCCGGTACGACAGAGTATGGAAAAGCGAGGTCTCATTGTAAAGAGTTATAAGTCACTAGATATAGTGAAGTATATTTTTCACTTGAGCGTAATTTAACAACTCGTAGCATTAAGCCTACCTGTTGTCGCTACACGTCACCAATTACGCCCAGTTTAAAGTGTATTTTTATCAATACATTACAAAAAGTCATAAAATTTAAGGGTCTGTTAATGTAGGCGATGACATTTCAAAATCACAGACAAACATAAATGATTTTCTCGTATCTCTACAAAAAACCTATTCTTACAATTCCTTCCATATATACATTACTGAGGCCTGTGACGAGTGTATTGTTTGCCTAACAGAAATCATGACACAAAACGTAAATCTACAGGAAACAGACGGCCTTGATCTCTTACAATGAGTGCGTATAATTATACGCCGCTTTTAGCAATATTCCAGCAATATCACTGCAAGGGACACAAGGAGTGAGCTTATAACCCAGTGGGGAGTCGAACCCGGGTTTTCAAACGAACACTTTAACTTCTACAGCGCCCCCTCTACAAGGATCCAAAGCACCAGTTCCAACCGGGAGCAATACCGTGATGCCATTGTGACGTCATTGTCGTAACTATGGTGCCAATCGTTAACGCTAGACGCCTTCAGAATGAGTGAGGTGTTCCGCCGCAAAATATCACAAGAAGTACAACCATATCATGTTTTTCTTATGAAGTTAATTGTCATCCGTCCGACCGTCCACCCATCCATTTATCCATCCATCCATCCAGTTTAATGTAGCTGCTAATTCACACACACATATCTTGTGTCCCGTCGCACAATTGCTGTAATACTCCTAATTGCGGCGTAAAACTAAACTCACTCACTCGCGTGCACAAGTAGTACAATTTGATTGCGTCAGGTAAAAGGAGTAATCGTCTCGAAACACACAACTATATTTCTGTTTGATGATTTGAACATTGATTTCCTGTTTCATTTAGTCAATTAGTGCCTTACGTTTTGGATGTATCTCATCCAGTAACCCGTGAAGATCCGGGTTTGTCTTGATCTTCAGCAACCCATGCTTGTCGTGGGCGATTAACGGAAGAGGCGATTAACGGGATTGGTTGACGTGTGTCTTCCAATCCCAATTGGTTAGATCGATGCTCATGCTGTCGACCACTGGATTGACTCGAATATTTACGGATCGCCGCTATCTAGCTGAAATATTACCAAATACAGCGTTAAACAACAACGAGCCAATCCATCCACAATGTCGATACCAACCAGATAATAAGGTAGCCTTTACGTCTATGTAATCCTGATCCTCGTACCTATCGACATTACAAATAAACGCCACACTTTTTACCCATTTTCGAAATGAAACGCCATCTTCGTCATGGCGAGCGAAAACTTCAAACACTGATCTACCTCACAACCTTGCCCTTCGCCTCCCAGTCATCTTTACCTTCACCTCTGACCTATGACCTCAGACCACGGGAATCGAGTTCACCACGAGCTCAAAATACTAAAAACAACAGATGAAAATATACTTAACACAATTTCGTGGTTAAAAAACCCAAGACCCACTCTGAGAGATTGTGTGTGGCAATCTGTCATTCCTTATAATTGGAGTCAATCACTCTAAAGAAAATCGTCGGCAGTTTGAAAGCTTGCAAATCGATAAGCTATGGATCAGGCAGTATAAGGGACCCTTACTCGCTTCCACACAGGGGGATAAACCATTTATCCACATGCTGCGTTATTCTAAGAGTGCAAAATAATTTACGAATGGCGTTTACAGATGCGAGACTGAAGTCACACCGTTAACACACGTTGTCATTTTGCCTTTCAATACAGCACGGATTAATACCCGCGTGCATTTTGGTGTGATAATTTTCACTTTTATGACAATTCCTTATATTGTTTGAATGGCAGGAATATTATAACACTGTCTAACGTCATTGACACCAACAGAAATTCAACGTTCTCATCTTGATGTTCTGGAAATGTAGATTGATCTTTATCCTGCAACATCTGTCAACAATGTGTTGGGGTTTTGTATCAATGGATATCTATAATATTATACACGGTTCCGATCCACGAACCGATCGTAAAGTTACGACCTGTCGTATCTCTATAGTTTATCGGTTTACAAATGCAATAGCGCTACGAACGTTAATCTGATGATAAATTATACGTTACGACAGATCGTAACTTTACGAACGTTTTTGTGGGTCGGGACCTTGGCCTATATTCTGGACGAAAATGAGTATTAACTTATTCAAAAGGTGCCATTCAACCTGCCCATGTACATTTGATGGCTGTCGCATGATCGACTTCAGATCTGGCTAATGAGCGCAATAAACGTAAAACATGCCCTTGTTTTGTGATCACGATGCAAACATGTTAAAGGACAGGATAAATGGAAGCTAAAAAGACCGTTTGTCGTTTAAAGTGGGATCAGTATTACACTCAGTGGCAAAAGTAACAGCAATCATTTTCTCATCTATCATGTGGTGCTTTTGAAGAACCTCACACCCCTGATCTCTTGTAATTTTCTTTGAAGATTTGAGATGTGAAGTAGTTCAACGGACTTTCAAGATATTTATTTTTGAATAAATTTTGTTTTATAGCCTTACAGGCAGCTTGGGATATGCGGGGAAATAATGCACTGAACTGTGAGCATGCTGGACTAATATCATGAACACCATGAAAAGCTACGTTTGATGTAGAAACAACTGACTTTCACGGTCCCAGCTTTTGTTGCTATGTAAGTCTACAAGCATTCAAACATATTTCCGTTACTGAATTTTCACGTCAGGAGCTCATATACATTGACAGTTTCCTTTTTAAGCGTGATATCTCAGGTACGAGAGTTGGGGCAGTGGTTAAAGTGTTAGCTTGTCATGTGGAAGATCCTGGTTTCATTCCACAGTAATATATGTTGCTACAGTACTGTAGAAAAGAGAGTGGAACCCAACTCACTCACTGTAATCAGATCGGTGCGAAAATGCGATTAATGCTTAAGAGATCGATATCTGTGACTTAACTGATGTTTCCTTCTCACAAATAGCGTTCTATGTTCCACATATCCATGCAGGTTAAACGCACATATGCCCTTACATTCGATTCTGGTAACTTACGGAAATAGATATATTCTGTATAGACAGTCTATTTCAAGTTTACATTTGTTTCAGTTCTTCCAGTTTAATGTACAGCCATTGGCGATGACAGTGTAATAGTTGCCTTTCTGTTTCTGCAGTTTTGACTAAAAGCTACAAAGCAGGTCGAGGTCTACATTAGGTAAAGATAATCTACACTCCACAGCCATGGGGAAGATGCATTACTCCCAGCTTTGTTAATCACTGTCTTTGCAATACAGCGACACCAGATCCTCTGAGGGAATTACCTAAGGTTGGTCACTGTTAGTTCGAAATTTAATTGGACAGAAGGACGTTTAAAAATACTACCAGAGCCAACAGAACAAGCTGATATATCCCCATCGCAGGCTGAATACGCATCGATTCAAATCACGCTTGCTTTAATACTCTTCGGAGTGAGCTTGCATTTCGGAACCAAATACCATAGCTTCGATCGATGCCAAACCTATGTAAATCTTGTAAATTAATCATTGTGGACTCTCTGGTGTTTTCAATGATGTCTTTTCAATGATCAAATGCTGCATGTGTCTTGGAATTATAGAATATATTAGTGAAAAAGATACACGGTTTGAAAGTCTCGGATTTAGCGCTGGACAATGATGGTTTTTTTCTTGTTCTGTCGCGTCATATGTCATTGGATGAGGATGAGGGGACTGCACCGTTGCCTGGTCTGAATACCCTGGAGAATATTTAGTATCACGGCTGGAACCTCACGCTGGTAATTTTTCTTGATAATGCAAATGCTGTTCACTTAGTATCCCCAGACTAGGTTAAAAGCTTCCAGAATTGAAGTTCCTTACATGAACCACTTCTGTACAAGTGTTCTGCCTTGTCTGCGTAGTGTTTAGAATGGACTATTTAACTCTGTGTTATCCCAGTTCCTACTGGCAATATCACTGTTATTCAGACACATACATCAATTCTTTTACAATAGTTATACAATGCTAACATTCAAAGATCCAAACAAGTATTGTAACAGTGAGTTATGTAAGTAAATATCACTATACTTAAATCGGTTACTATTTTGAATACTAGTATAGTCTTCTTGAGTTGGAAATATTGATAGCTGTCCAATGTCCGTTGTAATTGCATTTATAAATTCATTCTAACTTACAAACTTCATCTCTAGTTCTTTAGTTTAGTTAGTGTAATTGGTATTGTTCTTATTGCAGACAATTTATACTGAATCGGGAGAATTGGTGCATTACCCTCATCAATATGCAACATCACTTCTAACAGAAGCTGCTTCATCAGACATAGCTAGTCACAATGAAATGTAATTATATTACTGTACAGTATCATCCAAATTACCGTATTACGTGTATTATAGTGTCTTTAAACAAGTAGCGGAACTTTTGATCTACTATAGAAAACGTTATAGAATCAGTCATGTTTGCTATGATAATAATGAATGTTTTGAGAGAACAACAACAAAAATATAAAAAAAAAAATAAAAATCAGATCAAATCAAAAAAGAAAAAGAAAGAAAAAAGTAAAAAAGTAATACAAAACCAAAACAAACAAAAATAAAAAATAAAAACAACCCCCCCCCCCAAAAAAAAAAAAGAAAAGAAAAAAAAAGACAAGGCCTAGTAGTAACACGTGTTAGATGCAGGATCAGTGTCTCAAAGTTAATGTGTTAGAGTGATTTGTTCACTTTCTTCAAAACAGTCCAAATTAAGAATTACACCCCATGTCCGTGTATGGGGGTACTGCATGCTTGGATTACATGCGTTGTGTTTAGCGGTGGTGATAAATGGGTGTGTGAGTGAATATGTTTTTTTAGCTTTTAGCAAAATATTCCAGCAATACCATGGCGGGGACCACCAGAAACGGGCTTCACACATTGTACCCATGTGGAGAATCAAACCACTGGGCTACTCCACCGCACTGGTGGTGGTATAAAGAGAAATGATGTTCTATCATGAGAAAACGGAAATCAAACGTTGTTTGGACTAGGGTATTTCACATGTCAGAATAAACAGCAATGTAAACGTGTAGATGTGCCGTATATTTTAACACGGTCTATTACGAAACTGTCAATAAAATGATATCTATTTTTCTGAACGTACTAGCATGCCAGACAATGAAATAAAGAATATATGATAAACAACAAACAGTTACAGCGCAGATGAGCATGTCATACTAATTGATACACACAGTTATAACGCGGTAAGAAGGAGACAGTTTGATTAGGTGCATAGTCATTAAACACGATGTATGAGTTCGTAGAAGCGTCAAACATTATCTCGTGGTGCACGATAGTAGTGAAACGGTTGACAGAAAACGGGCACCGCCGACAGCCATTACTAGGTGATGGTGCAAGGTGGTAGTGAAACAGCTGACAGAAGATGGGAACAGCCGACAACCATACCTTGGTGATGGTGCAAGGTGGTGGTGAAACAGCTGACAGAAGATGGGAACAGCCGACAACCATACCTTGATGAAGGTGCAAGGTGGTGGTAAAACAGCTGACAGAAGATGTGCACAGCCGACAACCATTACTCAGTGATGTTGTAAGGTGGTGGTGAAACAGAAGATGTGCACAGCCGACAACCATTACTCAGTGATGTTGTAAGGTGGTGGTGAAACAGAAGATGTGCACAGCCGACAACCATTACTCAGTGATGTTGTAAGGTGGTGGTGAAACAGAAGATGTGCACAGCCGACAACCATTACTCAGTGATGTTGCAAGGTGGTGGTGAAACAGAAGATGTGCACAGCCGACAACCATTACTCAGTGATGTTGTAAGGTGAGGGTGAAACAGAAGATGGGAACAGCCGACAACCATACCTTGATGAAGGTGCAAGGTGGTGGTAAACCAGCTGACAGAAGATGTGCACAGCCGACAACCATTACTCAGTGATGTTGTAAGGTGGTGGTGAAACAGAAGATGTGCACAGCCGACAACCATTACTCAGTGATGTTGTAAGGTGGTGGTGAAACAGAAGATGTGCACAGCCGACAACCATTACTCAGTGATGTTGTAAGGTGGTGGTGAAACAGAAGATGTGCACAGCCGGCAACCATTACTCAGTGATGTTGTAAGGTGGTGGTGAAACAGAAGATGTGCACAGCCGACAACCATTACTCAGTGATGTTGTAAGGTGGTGGTGAAACAGAAGATGTGCACAGCCGACAACCATTACTCAGTGATGTTGTAAGGTGAGGGTGAAACAGAAGATGGGAACAGCCGACAACCATTACTCAGTGATGATGTAAGGTGAGGGTGAAACAGAAGATGTGCACAGCCGACAACCATTACTCAGTGATGTTGTAAGGTGGTGGTGAAACAGAAGATGTGCACAGCCGACAACCATTACTCAGTGATGTTGTAAGGTGGTGGTGAAACAGAAGATGTGCACAGCCGACAACCATTACTCAGTGATGTTGCAAGGTGGTGGTGAAACAGAAGATGTGCACAGCCGACAACCATTACTCAGTGATGTTGTAAGGTGGTGGTGAAACAGAAGATGTGCACAGCCGACAACCATTACTCAGTGATGTTGTAAGGTGGTGGTGAAACAGAAGATGTGCACAGCCGACAACCATTACTCAGTGATGTTGTAAGGTGGTGGTGAAACAGAAGATGTGCACAGCCGACAACCATTACTCAGTGATGTTGTAAGGTGGTGGTGAAACAGAAGATGTGCACAGCCGACAACCATTACTCAGTGATGTTGTAAGGTGGTGGTGAAACAGAAGATGTGCACAGCCGACAACCATTACTCAGTGATGTTGTAAGGTGGTGGTGAAACAGAAGATGTGCACAGCCGACAACCATTACTCAGTGATGTTGTAAGGTGGTGGTGAAACAGAAGATGTGCACAGCCGACAACCATTACTCAGTGATGTTGTAAGGTGGTGGTGAAACAGTTGACAGAAAATGTGCAATACGCGTACAATTACAAACAAGCATCATACAATGACGATGGAAGATGTTAGTAATACAGTTAAAACCGCCGATCA
This sequence comes from Haliotis asinina, assembly GCF_037392515.1. NCBI lineage: Eukaryota > Metazoa > Mollusca > Gastropoda > Lepetellida > Haliotidae > Haliotis > Haliotis asinina. The sequence goes on along the minus strand of NC_090294.1, from coordinate 37,670,227 downwards.
TGTACATACAGAAAAATTAAGATATAAACTGGTGGTCATAAACAAAATACATGTATCCAGAGATGATGCGAGGTATTTGTTAGACAGTCGACATACGATATCTACCCTCGACATAAGGGGTCAAGCATCCACACCGTTATAACATCTGACTCAGTGAGTGAGTGAGAGAGTGAGTGAGAGTTTCATCAAGACATCAAACACACAATCAAACCACACTGACGCATGGACCAATATGGAGACTTGCAGGATTATCACTGTGGAACCGTTTTACCAAACCAGAAGAATCGATCAGCAGGATAGTCACAATACTTCTGGTCTACATATGACAGGCAGCAACACTAATATAGAAAATATGGCTGCCATCTTGTATCACATCACAGCGTCGACTCATGGGATCACTGGAATAGGGTAATCCTTGTTTATGGATCCAGTACTCGTAACCAATTACGTTTTTCACACGCATTGCCAATTCCTTGATTCAGAGACAGTTTGCTTTTCAGCCGAAGAAGTGGTTTGATGACGGCGTTCTGAAGCTCTGACGTTGTATGACGTTAAAAGAATATCGACCCATGGGATGTATTGTACCTTCCTATTAACAAATAAAGGATAAAAACATACAAAACAAGGTTGTTTAATTGGGGGATGGGTATATAACCTACGAGGAAATGGTGTATGATGGCATCATAAATATGAAGACAGGTTGTCGTGATGAATAATTGTAATTATTATTCGTCGACGACCATCTGGGAGCACAGGAACAGATCTGTATTTCTCTATATCAGGCCTGTCGGAAGTACTATATCATATCGCCAGATAAATGATTGCGTTGACTTGTTCCATCCTACACATCATTAAAAATGCTGAAAACGAAAGCGACAAAACCCTTCTTACAATCACAAGAGAGCTCTTTAAGAAGAGACCAATAAATCTGAATAAATATTTAGCAACTGTTTATGGCAATTATAGATGTAGGCAGAGATGTGGGCGTTATACAGTTTCATCATTGGCACCGGTCACAAACACATGACAAGGTAAATCAACCATTCACCTGAAAAAAAAATCCCGAAGAAACAAAACAACACGGGTACATATCGCAAAGGTCACAGAGGGTATGCCACGTGACATAATTTGTGTAACAAAGTTTAACACAGAAGGGTAATGTTGCAGCCCAGAGAGAAAAAAGTTTAAAAAGTAAGTTCCTTATGACTGCTTCTTACCTGTAATCGTGAAGAAAGTTTGTGGAATTTTTTCGATCTTTACTTGTTAAGTAACTCCTACATGTATGTAATGTGTATATTTTCCTAACCCTGATCAAAGAACACGGTGCTATGATAAGAGCCATTTAATGGCCACATGATTGGCTTGGTTTGTGACTTTAACAATTTCAGTATATTCTTGTTTGTACTCGATGACATTGGTCTAGATCTCCGTGATACCTATCGAAATACGTGTACTGGAAATATCAGGAGAATGCATTCCTACCTCCTACATAATCTGAACTAATCTGATAAATGTATTCGTAAAATTAATACATCAATACATCAGGGTCGCTATACAGAATCCCCAACCAAAATCAATATGCATGGCCGATACCATGCGGCATTCCTTCAAAATGACGTCTCTGGGTCACTCAAAGATTGATAACATGAACGAATACTATTTTCCTTTCTGAGAAGACCAACATCGATATTTGACCATGCCTCCGGCCATTGTCCGTCTTCATACAATCCAACATTTCATGGCATATAATAAGGACTGTGCGGGCTGACCGGTGCAGTCTGGCGCCCCTGGGGAGGAAGTGTTCACTGTTTAAACAGACAGTGTCCGATGGCAGCTGATTCTTAAAACTGACCCATACACACATCCTACGAGGATTTTGTCTTAATTAGTCTTTGAGGAGTGAGATTTAATGAAACCATAACATCACGAAGGATCGACTACCTTCGCAGACGATATTGGAATATTTGAAATTAGACGCTGTTCTGTAGGTAGGGTTGTTACAGAGTATAAGGAAAATTTGTCTAAGATGGATTTTCACAAATGAATTAGATTGTTGATTAATATCACTGACGGGCACGAATGAGTCTTGAATAGGGTTAGGTCTGTCAGACATATCATTTTGATCCGTGTTTCAGATTAGGGGATGTTAGGAATCACACATCGAGGCTCGAGAACCAGTTCCATGTAGTTGCGGGAAAAGGTTATGGCTAATTCAAACTCTGTACTCAAATATAGCCTTTATCGGCTTGGATAAGAATGTTGTCGGGGAGGTCTTCCCTTATCCCAAGTTCAACATTAACCGCTTCTAATCACCTTAGCAACTAGTTAGATCACCGTCGGCTCCAGATTCAGTTATTTACAGATCGCCACCATAAATTCGGAATATTGCTGAGTGCGACGACACGCAAACAAAAAAATGGGACCACCACCTATACCTCCAATACTGCTACTGCTGCTGCTACTTCTAATGCTACTGCTATTTCCTTCAAATCACATATACCTCACTACCGAAGCAATGGCGTTTCTAATTCATAAACATTTCATAATGTGTGAATTCACAGCTAAATCGAGAAAGAACCCTTCTACGTTTATAACACACCCGTGTATCGGACACCAGATGACATCTTTACTCTAGAGAATGAACCTTGTAAAACTTTTCTTTCTGTTGCACCAAACGGTGAAACTCATGGGTACAGTCGACATATCATTAATGGAATCTATTTGTCTACAGAGTGTGGTAAATAAAATATAGTGGCTTTATCACATTTGTTTTACAATTCCTTTCCAAATCAAATATCATACTTTGTATGCCTGAAAATATGACCCAGGTGGGATTTTACACATTTTTGATGGGCACTTTTACTTTCTTTCATTGTCAATATTGCTCTGTTTGAACATTCAAATCTGAGGTGAACATATGAAATCTATACAGATCGGGTTTGATGTTATTTGTCGATCATGCCATGGAATTTACAACATGCAATAGCACTAGAGAGTAAAACTGATTTGTACAGCAGTCATCAATGTGTGCGATTGCCTCGCTCAGCCACCACTGGCTGCATGACATAGCCCTCAGCGTACGTAATTCTAGGATTGCCTTCTACTGAGATGCATCAATGTATCATTGATTTCATCAGTTTCATGACATTTCAAAAACCGAATCCTTTGGCTGTTGAGCAAACCAAACGCCCCCATATTTGTGACGTCAATTTTCTACCATGACGTCAAATGAAAACGTCACTGGAGGATAGAGGGATGTTATAGTTATCGTAATCGTACACACAATGTGTAGACCGCAAGCGATTAAGTCAAAGCAAATACGTTTTAATATCATATGATTTATGGGCAGTAACCATCCTGCGTTTTTCGTAACAAAAACGGAAAAAATAGTCATCGCAAAAATCGCTTGATAAGGCGAAGTCAGTCGTATTTTCCCGATCATAACATATGCAAGAGGTGACGAAAAACTTGACACGGCGATAAAAAATACAAGTGTTCACGAAAATGTAAGTCTACGTCAACACTCGTCAATAAGAGAGGACTACTGATGTACTGTTGCATATTTTGTGGTACAAGAGAACTGTTTTATTTCTCTCAGCAATATGGTTTTACGCCGTTTTTCTCAATATTCCAGCAATATCACGGCGGAAAACCTGAAATGGGCTTCACACTTTGTACCCATGAGGGGAATCAAACACGGGTCTTCGGTGTGACGAGCGAACGCTTTAACCACTGGGCTCCCCCACCGCCCCTTATCATAATGAGGTATAAGACGTGTGAGGATTCCTTGTGGAAAAGTCTGTGGGGCAAACCTCTGTCGTTGTTCAATATTTTTTGTTCTTTGTTATCAAAGAACGCATGTGAAGAGATCATTTTTTTCATTGTACCACGATAACCCACAGACAAAGTCAGACCTTAACACATTCATCACTTTGTCCTCATAGATATTCTTTTATTTGGAAAGGTAGGAGTTTCCTCAAGTAAACAGATTTCCTGTTTGTTGTATCAGCCTTGCCCGGTACTAACAGTATACTTTGAATTAATTACAACGAATGTGCCCAGTATGTTGTCTGTCGGGCCAGTATTTTGACTGTCGGACAAGCTCTATCGTTGTCAAGCATTCTGGGTTTTTTTAAACACGTACATAATAAGGTTTGTTTCATTTAGGTATGATAACCTACAGACAAAATCAGACCTTGACACATAATTCATGATTCTGATTTCATAGAAGATGACTCATGAACTTCAGTTCGTCCTAGAAATAAACATATTCGTTGTGTGTTGTATTCACTATGCTCTGAACTGATTGTATAATTTGAACCAATACCAATGAATATACATGTATACAATACTTGATCTACCATGTGAGTACTCATTTTTATAGCAATGTGTACGAGTCTCTAGCCATCACTATCATTAATGATGGAGTTGAATTTTACGCTCAGTGGTATTCCAGCAAAGGGGCACACCAAAATGGGATTCACACGTTGTACTCATGTGGGTCATCGAACCCGGACCTTCGGCTGGACTAGTCAATTCTTCAACCACAAGGCTCCCCACCGCACCAGTACTTAAATGGAAACAGTTTTGAATTTAAATAGTCGACAGTCAGCAGAAGTGATCAGTTTGTTGAGATGATACAGTGACATATACTGACCTTGGATATAAACATTACTATTTCGCAACTATGGACGAACGAATAGATTTTCACGCAAATGTTACAGCCAGTGTGTGTTTTTGTCGAAATGATCTCAGCACGTGTAAAAATACATACTTCAGAAAATCATTTAACAAGACTTTCTCTCATGCCCCATTTAGTCTTTGACATACATACGCATATGGCAAGAAAATAACAACGATTTTATGAGCATCGTCTGATAATGTTACAATCTCTTTCAGATTAAAAACATTGCAAAACATATCTGAACGTCGAACATCAAAGCGAAATGAAAATAAATTTGGATAAAGATGAAAATATCAAACAATGGTCTTTTCAGGGACTACAATATGACATTTTCCTGTTGCAGACTAGAATATATACAGATATATGTGTTTTCTACCTTTCTGCTTTTCTGAAACTCAAAAACGCCTCAAAGATTTGGTAATTAATCCGTGTAATGTCCTCGAAGTTAAAAAATTAAATTACCCTTTAAATGCTTATATCAAATGTTAAGATCCTCGTAAAATGTTAAGAGCTATTGATGTTCACAGACTCATTTGACTTTACATGTGTCAACTGTCAAAGCAATATAATGTGTCATACAGATATCATTGTTCCTGGGGGTTCCGTAAAGCCACAGCACAATTCGTACTAGAAAGAAAAGTTTGCATTTTTAATGTCATTTCACCATTATTTGTCACCCGGATTGGAAAAAGAGTGGGAAGCAATTACCTAGATTATTTAGCTGGCATATTCCATTGGTAATGAAGTTTGTATAAAGTCATTTTATGTTTTGTGAATGCCCGTACACTATCGTACCACATATAAGAACTGTTTTGATAATAAGGTTAAACTAGGTTACAAATTAAGTAGTGTTATGTTGATATGATACTCACAACATTTGTGGAGATACCTACATAAAAAGGAAAATATGAATGTTTTTTCACATATGCGACGTCTTAGAGCAGCTTCTTTCTTGTGCTTTAATGTCAATTGTCTAATACTATGCACGCAGTTGTCTGTAGAAAGTGAAGCTTCATGAATACAGTCCATTAGTGAGCGTAGAACTCATGCAGAACTCAATGATCCTAAATGCATGACTGATGACTGTTATGAAACAGGTCACTGGAAAATATAAGCTTTTGATCCTCTCTCGGCTACCCCATCGATGCATACATAAACAGAGCAACTTCGTGTTAGCTTGCGTGACCCTTAACTAAGACCGCCATAACGCAATCGACCTGTTTGATTTAAATGTTAATGTCATATCGAGATTGAAAAACGCATGTGCTATTACCCATGCATAATAGAGATTGAGAGAGTCTGAAGAAACTGGGATCAAATAACGAGCGAAAGATCTTACTGATGTCAGTTTTTTCAGTCTGGGAGGTCTGCAATGCTTCAGTGCATCTGACAATGAACTAAAAAGTGATTGTCTGATAACGTTTATAAGACATGCACGTTTTGATCGCTTCCATTTTAAGTTTTTGTAGATTTCTGGCTGGAAGAAGATTCAAAGACAATAATACTAGGACCGATAAGAACTGAGAAAAATGAAGGCTCATATGCTCAACGCTTCGTTAAGGGTTTATCATGCCTATGAACAGATACATGAACACATATGTTCCTTCTTGCTTCTTAACCATCTTTAATAGCAACAGAATGCTTTAATGCTTTAAAAAAGTGTTTGACGAATCTGAGCGGAGGCCCCATCGCGAATAAGACGTCTATAATTCCGGACTGGAATATGACTTTCAGTTTAAATCGTTTCTTTATGTCAGGCATAGGTCATTTGTCAAGACGATACCGTGAGCTATATGAAATCAGTGAATCTAATTTCATTAGATTACTGTCTGAAACATTGATTTTGATGGCCCAATCAAGGTTTATCAATTGTTACGTTCAATTAAGACTATTTCGTTTTTAAAATTTATTATTTCATACCACTGACATCATACAGCAGTCGAGGTCATATTCAACATGAATGCATAACACATACAAGTAATATCGTTCAATGGCAGAAAATATTGAAAGTCTGCAAAACGTTTCCGTTCGACTTGTGAGACTTAAGGCCAAACGCGTGTAGAAATCACCGGCTTTCTTAATAACACGTAACTTTCTTTATAACACGTAACCATCGTCTGACGGTCGTAATAGCTGGTGAGACATTTTAATTTGATCGTCTCTATCCGGACTTCCAGCGGACAGTATCAATCAGAATTTCTCTCCATGTACGGTTTGCAAATTGGTCTGGAACAGAAACGCCCAATGGGTTGTCAGCTTTCTGACAAACTTTCACTATAGTTACACGCTGTTGCCTGGATCTGATGCACTTGCATTGAAATTGGCTCAGAATTTGACTTGTTCAAAAGTTTTTTCGAGCGACGGATTGTTAAGAGTTTTCGGAAGGCGAAACGAAAGTCTCTTGAAAAGAGAGCATAAACACATGGATTGATGGCAGAGTTGCAATAACCAAGCCAAAAGAACACCGAGAAGAGTAATGCAGGAATACATTCCTCACAGAAAGCACCGACCAGGTATATTGTAAAGAAGGGAAGCCAGCACAAAATGAATGCTCCAACAATAATTGCCAACGTCTTAGCTGCTTTCTTCTCGCGGTTGAATTTCCTCATATGATTTTTTAGATTTTTACCCTGTTTTTGTTGAATCGCTGCCGTGCGTCTATTCAAGGCGCTCGTCGACTGGCCATTAACCATGAAGCGAATACGCGTTCCGTTCATATCTTTCCGTCTTTCTTTTTCAGCTTTCTTGGCGTCCACACCGTTACTTTCCACTGACAGAGAGCCGCGATCACTGCATCTCTCTGTCCGTTTCTGAGTGTTTGCGTTGCCATTTTGGGAATAATTTTGATACTTTCGGAAGCGGCGGTGGTATTTGGGTTTTGTAACTGGCGAATGGTGAGTGTAGGGTTCACTCTGGAATGACCTCTCCCTCTTTAGGGATGAGTATTCGTTCGATTTTGTTGGGGACATCTCCGAACTAGCTGACTTGGAAACAGATGGTTTGCTTGCAGCACAACTACCTCCACGGTGAACACGTAAAGTGACGGCGTTTTCTCGGCTTAAACTATTCGTTTCCTTCGATGTTTTGGTTGTAAGCACTCCCTTCTCATACGCTGAGATGGTTTTCACAGCAGCACGATAAATCCTGATATAGAAAAACACCATAACCAACATTGGCACGTAGAACGAACCCATGGAAGCGTAAATTCTGTATCCTTGAGCATTGGTGAGTTCACACTCATATGGCTCCACAACACATGAATCTTCAGTGCTTTCCGCAGTTGGCGTAATATTCCAAATAGTGAATTGTGTTCCAATGAAAAACGTACCATTTGAATCCTCATCCAAGTCAATATACGACACATTGCTGTCAAAATCAGGTGGAGGTTCAAAAGGAATGTCCCCTCCTTCATTCCATCCGATAAGAGGAGGAAAACAAATCAAGAACGACACAGCCCAAATGAATGCTACGAGAAGTTTCCCTCTTTTCGATGACATTAAACCTGGGTATTTCATAGGCCGCGTTATGGCGAGATAACGGTCAAAACTGATGCAGCAAAGATTCAGAATAGATGCTGTGCACAACCAAACATCAATGGCTAACCATATGTGACACCATGCTACCCCAAACACCCAAACATCAAGGATCTCTAAGGCTGCAGAAAACGGCAACACAAACACCCCAAGCAGCAGGTCTGCACAAGCCAAATTGACTATAAAGATATTGGTAACAGTTCGCAGTTTTCGCGTTGTTAACACAGCAGCTACGACCAAGCAATTTCCAAATATCACCATAAATATAATAACGCCAAGTAATAAACTTGAGATCACTAAGCCGGCGTCTAAAGGGGGAATCGAGAGAGGTACGGTGATGTTAATGCATCTATCAGTCTTGTTGTCCCCTGGGGGAAAGGCCACATTGTCCCTGTTTTCCTCTTCGATTGACAGATACGAAAACCCCTCCATCAGAATCCCGTGATGAGGAGTTCCCCTTCCAGGTATATGATGTAAGTGTCTTGACAATGAAGTTCAATATGCACTTCACAAGGTGTTGCTGTCATACTCCGTACATCAACTTTTCGACGTGGCAATAAAGACTGTCTGGTCGTGTAAATGCAATGTTCATGGGACCGTTCGGTCTCGTCATATTCTGACCGCAAATCCTCTAATAGCACAATAGAGTGGGATTATCCTCAGGCAACCTTTGGTAATTTAGGTTGCGTACAGGCCAGTCCGTGTGACATCCTTTCTGAACTTTCCCTTTCTCTTCACGTTAGCCATAATATATGTATTTACATCCTAATCACTGCAGGAATAGACGTCTCCTTAAGCACTAATCCTCGCCTTCTTCTGTGTCTTCAGCAGAAGCTTCTGAAATGGAATAAAACATACATATTAACCCTTATACAAGATCACAAACAGCAAATGAATACAATAACACGTGGTTAAAATCGAAAGTTCAACAATCAACAGTTATATGTGAAAGCGGAAATGTGATGTATTTACAAACATTCATTCGATATTCAAGCAAACATTCTATCCACATTCCACAACACGACTCCTAACATTAACAACAGCAAGGAAAATAAAACGTGGAAACCAACCTCCATCGCGTTTGAAAGTAATAAGTAAAGTGCGACACTTGTTTCCTAACGGCACCAGCCGATCCAATAGCTAGCAAGACGAGGCTACTCTCTACTACAGAGCTGCGAGCAAGCGGTGTCAGCTGCCCATGAGTGCCTCATTCGACCAAGATCAATACAGAGCGAAGAAAGGACACGAAGGAAGGCGAAGCACTGGGCAACGAGCATGAAGATTCAATGGCAAAAGTTTTGCATTACACGATAATGTCCTGGAATGTGTAAAGGACTTGGGTCATCATTTTTGGTAATTTTGAACGGAATTGTCATCAGGAGATTGGTTACGCTGTAAAAAGTATGAAGCAATTTATGTTTTTAATTACGTTTGGAAAATTGATACTTTGAATATTCTTGCTCAGTGGTGTAGTTTACGTGGCGGCGAAGCTCAAAGGATAACAAGAAATACATGTTGTTCTAGCGTTGAGTGTTTCATGTTTTCTTCAAGTGATCGGGGAATCATGCATTTTTGCGAGGTATCATATTTTGCACGCTTTCAGGTAGTTTTACCTTTTTGTGACATGTTGTGCTGGGTAATCATGAATTACTTGTATCGTGTACTCTGTTTTATTGTGTGCTATGTTTGTATTTTTTTGCTAGTTCTGCTTTATCTAGTTCTGTTTTTATGTAAAACGTACTTTAATATTGTTTTATTGTGTGTTGCTTTGTTTTATCTAGTTCTGTTTTCATGTAAAACGTACTTTAATATTGTTTTATTGTGTGTTGTTTTGTTTTATCTGGTTCTGTTTTCATGTAAAACGTACTTTATTGAATCGTGAGCATCTATGATGTGCCGTGTTTGTTTGTTGTATCATGCATGTTTATATCTTTTTGCCCTGTTTTGCAGTGGCTACCATGCCATCTGTATTATACCATGCTATTTGTGCTGTACCATGCTAGGTAATGTTTTGCTGTATCATGTATACACGTTACTTGTGTTGTACCACGTTGCCCGTGTTTAACCATGTTGTCTGTGAAACACGTCGGCTCTGTGTTGTATTACGTTGTATGTGATGCCACATGTTGTCCACATTGTCTATGACGCTACATATTACCTGTGCTGTACGGTGTGTTCCGTGTTTAATCATGCGTTTGTGACACAACATGTCCATCTTGTATCAAGTTGTCCGTCATACAAGATGTTGTCATGCTGTCTGTGACGGATCGTGTAATCCGTCTTGTAAAATGCTGTCCTGTTGTATAATGATGTCACTATAGCGCCATGTTTCCATCGGTGCATATGTTTACCTGCTTCATAATAGTTTGTCAGATCCAGTCTATACTTATTTATGCTCAGGTATGATGCTGCAAACCTGGGAGGGTAAACGAACTGGGACGAGATTCGAACACATAAATTTTGGGTTCTTGTGTCCCAAAGGGACGCAACTCTTTCCAGCACCAATGGTCTAAACTACAGCCAATAAAACTTTGGCGAGCACACCAATCACAGTTGGACTTAGCGAGTATGTGTTCTAGAACACCACTGTGGGGGTGGGGGGTGGGGGGTGGGGGGTGGGGGGTCTGACTAAGAATGTATTTGTATGTCGTATCATATCATCATGTACACGTTTGTGTTTATTTTTACGGCATGGTGGCTTGTTTTGCTGTGTAGTCCATTTCTTCCCTGTACTCTGTGATATCGTGTGTAACTTCGTTTTACCTAGTTTGAGATGCTATGATCTGGCACTGAGGAAGCAACAACAATGTCTGTTGTTACATACCGCTTTGTCGAGATACATGATATTAACGTTTCCTCAGCGTAATGTAAACGACACATTCACGTTCCCTTGTTAACCCAAACAAATGAAAATAGTAGTCTGACTCTTTTATATTTTATCATCAATACATATCGGGGCGTTTCCGTGTAGGATTAATGCCCTATGTGCTTCAGGTTGCGCCTTTTCACAGCGTAGCTACATTCAGTCAGGTTTAATTGGAAAGGGAAGGCTGTGGCATTGCGTGAAGAATGCTGTGGCATTGCGTGAAGAATGCTGTGGCATTGCGTGGAGGCAAAGGATGGCTGGAATGGGAGGATGAGATATAGCAGGGTGTATGTACACAGTGTATAGACAATCAAGTAATGGCATTTGTACGTTACTACGGTTGCTATCATTGTAGCGAGTCTGGACCAACGTATACACGAAGAAAATTTTTATTAAAGCTGTTTTTCATGCTTGTCTAATGTGTTCCTTTATGTGAAATACTATTTCAACAGCTAAAGCCTTTGGGGTTCATCAGGTACTATCGAGCAAGCTCTATTTATCACTATTTCACTCTTGTTCATACGTTGGTCGATCGAGTTTACAAGGCCTCAGAAAACGTTTTAAGGTAGGCATGTGTTCATCAGTGACGATGGCGACGATGACGATCACGATGATGATGATCCTCGCTTTACTGTAACATGTGTCAACGGCTTCACACGTTTTAACCATGTGGGGAATAGAACCCGAGTCTTCAGCGTAATTACCGAACGCTTTAACTGGTAGGCTACTCCACCGGTCCTCGTCAGACTGAAACGAAATCTATTCGAGCGGACATTAATTATGGAGGCCACGACGTCCTGACAAGCAAAATGATGTTACTTTAAAGCTGTTTGCCAAAATGAGGTTGTGTAGATTGATACATCTACTCAGAAAAGCTTGCAAATGTAGGGTTTTCCGGAGGTGATCTTTCGGCAGAATATGTTCTTTGTTAAAAACTCATTGGCGTAACGCAGTTGTGTACAGTGCAAAGACCATTACGTTGGTAGCAGTAAAAGGATACTCTCGTGAATTAATACTTAAGAAACGTGGTTGTGGGTGTGATCGCGTATTGATAACCATGAGCGTTACACTAGGTCCTGTCTTTAGATGACTTAATGTGCCAAGTACATAGTGAATTGACTGGAAAGCCCATTAAACTGGCACTACATCAATTTCTGGCTGGCGTTGACCTTGACCTTCGCCGCCTCGTTGAGAAGGAGCTTTGGACCGTAATAACTATTGCAGCAATATAATACTGTCGAATAAAACGAGATTGAAAAATAGTTAACCTTGTGTGCTGTCCTCCCATGCAGACAAGGAGACTCTACGTACCAGTCGCGTGGCCGTGTCCTTGACATTACGACTCAATTAAGGATTTTAGCACGTTACGCTCTAAAATCCTTTTAAATAGGTCAGTTTAAATGCCATATGCTCTATGATGTACTTCATTATGATGACTGATTTCAAACTGATGGAACAGATAATATGTAGTTAAAATAAATAGGACACATTTCGGGAATGAATTTAAACTTATTAAGTATAGAAAACAAGCGTCAGGGAAGTTTCCAGACTGTTGCATTGTGTTCAATGTATTTTTGTGGAGCTGAACATGCCACGTTTACCACACCAAGCAACTCTGTCTGTAGAGTTCATTTATCTCCGAACAAAACTGAAAAACAGAAACGTCATTTTATTTAGAATTGATTTTGTTTTAAATGACTGGCTTTGTGCTCCCATTTTGAGTTAAGGTGGTTGCGTAACCTTGTGTGGAAGCCATAACGCTGTGTTCACTTCCCTATCAGACAACATTGTCTTGATTTTGTTAAACTTTGCTTATTGTTAAAAACGCCGTAATGCAATATTCACCAAACCCTCCAATCAGTGAAAACTGAAAAGAGTATAGCTGTAATAACAAACACCTTTGCTAGAGAAAATGAATGTTTCTTGTGAAGTGCTACGTCCCTTTAAATTTCCATTGTCAAAAAATGAATATTTCTTTCAAACTTCTCCCATCCCGAAAAAACAGGCTAACGTATCGTTAACGTAATTGGCAATTTGATCGCCAAATAGATGCAAATAAAATCAAATGCCTCAATAAAGCACAGAAACCACCGATGCAATATCCTTAAGCTTATTTCATAAAACGTTATATTCTTCAAACGAGTGCAAACCCTAAATTGCATTTCGTCTGTATCGTAGAATTTTATACACGTACTAACGGTTTGCAAGAACCCGGTGTACTCATTTAAACCATCCCCTGCGGTCGGACTATTTGAAGAGACGCAACGTATGACCTTGTTATGTTGAAGGTCGCGACAATCGACATAGATCACTGCAAAAAGTGATAAGTTTATTATCCTGTTGCGTATCTTGTCGTTTATTGGCTCATGTACCGTCCCTCGTGGCCCTGTTCCCAAGTATTTTGTTGATATAGGTCAATAGAGGGATCGATAATTCTCGTATCGATCCGATTGGATTGGAAGAATGTTCTGATATTATTACTCTGATGACAACTGCCGACCACGGAATATCAATACACCATTACTATATGGCGTCATGAAAAAAGTCAACGTTTGCGTTAGAAACACGATAACCATCAAAAACCTTCATGCATTTAATTGCATCATGCTTTAACGCCTAGAGTTTGAGAAATTTAAATCTGAATATTGTGATGGATTCGATGTATTCTGAATGAAAAATATATATGTTTCCCATGCAGGATTTCATTCCATTTGAAAACATACTGAAAGGGTGAAATAAGAGGACGTATGCAGAAAGGAATTCGTTGAATTAGTTGAATCAAGCGTTTCGGGCAAACTTGTTAAGTCTGTTCTGAATGATGAAGTCAGCAGAAAGTGGGTCATATTTATTGACTGGTTTTGCATTTTGAGTGGTGCTCATCTTGGGTGGCATTATGAAGAAACATGATGATTGGTCATTTGCTCTTGTTGTTGGCCGAACAAGAAGATATGCAAGGGGAACACACTGCTTTATTATGCATTGAATAAAGCCATTAACGCGATTCGGCTGCTCAGTCACGCTGACTTTGTTGTCACTACAACAAAAGTCTACATTTATGAGCTTGTGAATATCTTCTAAAGATGTGATTTACACGACACTTACAAAATTGTAAATATCAAATTTACAAAATGCAAGCTATTGAAATATCATGTTAACAATGTTTGTAAATTTGTGTGAATTTTCCCTTTACAACTTGTACATTTTTGTAAATTACCTTTTAGAGTTGAGAATTAATGCATGTCATCGTATCCAAATTGTGTAGATCGATGTCAGTCACATGAAAGTCTGGGCCAGATTCAGTTATTTAAAGACTATCATACAGATAGACCATTGCAGAGCGTGACATAACCCAATAAACAAAGAATTTACAGAACTATTTCAATGCGATAGTCATGGAAACAATCAAATGGCAAGGCGTACAACCTCTTCGAATCTTCTTTTTCGTCTTGAAGACATTAATATGTAAATGGAATTCATAGGGTCAGCGTAACTCGGCTAGATCTCTGCTTATCATGAAATTGATTCGTCACCATTTCCGCGCGAGTGACAAGCTCCGGTCTGTTATGTCATAGAAGTAATGCCAGTGCTATTATCTTTGACAGTAACAAGCACTATCTCATCAATCGACAAGCGATGCACTAAGAATGTAGACGCACTACACGTTCATGTAGCATGGGGTATTACATGTTCGTCTATAGATTCTCGTTTTCGTCTTAATCTAAAGAAGCAGTCTTCTGTGTTGATGAGGACACTTTGGGCATTTACCTGCGAAAGGTTCCTTCATTGTCCGTAAAAATGATCGATCCAAATGCGTGTCTTTATGGGGGAAGTAGAAAAATCGTGAGCGAGTCAGTGACTTTAGTTTTACGCCGCATACATTCTGGCAATATCACATGACACGCGAACGCACTAACAAGTGGGTTTCTATCCCAACTGTATTATATAAAGAAAAACTGGTTAGTTCTTTCACGTTGCACTCAACAATATTACCGCTGTATGTCAGCGGTCTGTAAATGATCGAGCCAGGAACAGAGAGTCCAATGAACAAGAGCATGAGCATCGATCCATACAATTGGGATATGATGACATATGTCAACCAAGTCAGGGGTTCAGGCCATCCGATCACGTTAGCTGTCTCTTACGACAAGCATGGGTTACTAAAACCAAGTTCTAACCCGGATCTTCACGGGTCAAAAGAAACGCTGAAACAATAACTGTGTTTGACGGCTCTTTGGAGAAAATTATCATACATCTATGGGCTGAAGTACAGCTTCACCAAAATCGAAGTTTATTTGGGCATTCGTATTTGGACGTGACTTAAATTTTGTTTCGGTTTATTTGTAATGAGATATTTTATTATCCGAGATATTTTCGGAGAAAAAGACACACCTCAATGGGAAGATCAAAATGTGTTATATTTGAAATTGTGAGTACGTACCACTTGCATTGTTCTCCTGTGCAAATGTTTCGTATTATATTGCCAATGGTGCCTTCTCATACAAACGTGACAGCAAGCAACGGGCATGATGATATGACATCATAATCACACCACAAATAAGAAAGCTAAAGGGTTTCCTAATTCAAACGTTAATTTGTCTGACAACATAAACGATCTAAATGTATAGTATGCCCTATAACATAAGCAGATGGACGTACATACCACGTTCCTCTGACTGAGCCTCCTTATACACAGCATCCTGTACACAGGCTCTTCCAACAAGTAACTCAGTACCAACATTTCTGTGTACGGGTTGTGTAGGAACAATATAAAGACATATTTACACAAACTGCTGTCAGATAAGAAACCAACACACTCGCCATAATCACATGCCTCTTTTCAAACATCGGAAGCGATATATTAAAGGAATAATTTTCTTTTCTTTGAGGTGTATTTGACATGGAGCATAATGCTAGAAGGCCGACCAGGCATAGAAATCACAGATTCCTATCAGAACACTGTCAATAATTAATGATCATTGCTTCCGGATGAGCCCATACCATCTGCTTCCAAAGAATTTACGAGTTGCGAGAATCAGGCTTTTTTCCGAGCGTTACAAAAATGAATTTCCGGGTTTTAAATTGTCACTTACAATTACAACCACTGAAAGAAGGACGTTAACCTTATTGTTTCTGTAATGCCGATGGTTTTTAACAGCGGTTATTTTAGTTTTATAGTGTAAGTGAATGTAAGGAACTTGTGGTTTTGTCAGCTGACTTGATTGGATTTTTTTTTAAAAAAAAGAAGAAAAAAAAAACATTAAAGAGATGTTCCTGAAGCTGTAATTCGAACATCGATGTCCTGGAAGGAAATGACTGATGTGATTTAAGATACGTCTGACCGAGCTTGCTCAGGAGACAGAGTGTGAAAATGGACAAAAAAACCCTTCTTTTTAATCTCAAAAGATTATATGAAAGTTTTTGCTGACATACTAATCAAAAAGGTTTCTGTTGAGTTTCAAGAGCAGCGTTCTTTGTAATAAATTAGCGTTCCTCTCACATGGCTTTTATCCACTCCCTAAGATACCCTTAGACATGAAATATTCATATCGGTTTGGGGAAAACACGTGCTTTTTGTTATTAAATTCTGTTATCAATAATTGTATCACCGGAACATGTTTTCTTGCGATAGCAGTGACATGCTTAAATTGTTCCACTGAGAATCATTGGCAGAAGAATTGCATGAATTCTTCATGAATACTGTGGAAAGTGTCTTCGACTACATTCATGTAATCACTTGTATCAAATTACGTGTTTTGCCTTGAGACTGATTGCTTTGAGTATATCATTACAATAATCGCCCCTCTGTATTTTTATACAGATGGGATGAGATCTGAGGTTCATATTACGGTCACCGACTATTGATCTATTGATCAGCCAAACATTGTGTATGCGATACCGGGTTTGATGGATCAGCAGATTATTGATATTTTAATGGAATGATATATAGCTCAAGGTATCAACAACTGACCCAGCAAGCATGACAACTTTTCAGACACTTAACATCTGCTAACCAAGATGGAATAGTCAAATGTTACTCATATCGTTCAAATCCTGCAAATATTGATCATGGCTCTTTTGTTTGTTGTTTACTGGAACAGTCAGCCTTATTCGACCTTGACGAAGACGTAAATATTCGGGTCTGGACGAGATAATCCAGTGATTGACATTATGAGCACGATTCCAAGTAATTGGAGTTCGATGACCGGATCAATCAGTAAGTACGTGAGTTTAGTTTTACGCCGCACTCAGTAATATCCAAGTTATATGACAGCGGTCTATAAATAATCGAGTCTGTAATCAAGCGCAAGATGATACGATGACGTACACAACAAAGGCAGTGACCCGATCCATTTAATCGGACCACTTCAGAAAGTGACAATAAACAACAAACACAGAATACCCATAAGTATTAATTCAAGGCGACGGTGAAGGAAGCAATGAAATGAAGGCAATGACAAACCGCACAATATCTTCGAATGTTCTTTGTTCGTTGTCCCTCATACAACAGACATGGTTACTGAAGATCATTTCTAATCCCGATCTTCACGGATCGCATATGAAGGTAGGTATGTTGGTATGCACTGGTCAATATACACAAATGTGGGAAGAGCATACTACCAGAGGATGAAAAAAGAAACAAATAACACGCATACTCACGGGGCACTCTCCAAACAAATTCGACCCTGACTGGTACTTTGAAGACACAATGACACCAATCAACCAGGTCATGATTTATTTTTAGACGCTGGAAATGCTTGGAACGTCCCTTGCGCTAGATTACAAGGGAAATCATTAAATACATCCGCCACACTATATATATTTGTAAGGGCCAAATTAGGCTTTCAGGTTTGACTAATGCCATTTCCCAACACGTCGCGTCGTGACCTGACTAACACCAAACTGTGAAACCTTATCCCGCAATGTCATTATTTCCAATAGTGAATCAACGAAACTAAGTGTACATACAGGGTTCTGTTTTGTGTTGCTATTTATTTGCGTCACCTTCAGCAATATTCCAGTTCCTTTGTATAATTTATACGTAAATAGAGAGAGAGCTCAGTGACTGACATCATGAACATCTTCATAAATGTAATGGGGTTATTTGAACCAATAAGACCTGAAAAGCCTCACTACCTAACCCGTTTGTCGTGCTTTGTGACCAGCATGAGTGGTCAATATGGGCTATTGTAAATGTAGGAAACCTGGGGATGGAATAAATAATTTTCTTTCAAAATGATTATTTTAAAATCATTTTATTTTTGGAGTTAAAATCACACAGCTTACGTAAAGCCGGGTGTGATGACAAACCAATGATCCTAATCGAAACTTATCTGGGATTCGTACACGATCGTCTGAAACTAGGTGTTAGGCGGAAGGAACCCGTCATGGTTCGCTAACAACGAAAGTTTAACTTTCTAATTGAATGGCCGGTCTCAGAGCACAGCTGCATCTAGCAACTAGTTACACTAATTAAACATGGCGTGTCAATTTCGCATGGGCTAATGACACCAAAACGTAACTTTTGAAATTTATACCAGACTCGAGGAAATCATATGTAGGTTATTTACCCTTGTTAAAATATTTCAAAATTTGCATTATTTACAGAACGCAACGCGATCGTTACTCGTCGTTAATCACCTGAACTCTATAGGATCATGCAAAGGTTAACATATGAACAATGACATCTGCACCCCACTAAACGTAATCCAAATAGCCTCTTCTCCTTCACCTAAGGGACGTAACTCTAATGGAAATTATTAAATGACTCAGGATGTGCATTCGAGTACTGTTAACTCTCAGTCCTAAATCTGCTGTTCCTAATTCCTAAGTACGCGTTTGATATGTAGAGACTGTCCCGGGACGACTAGTATTAACGATCTGCGGGCACATGGGCATGTTTGATAAACTTTCGACATATCTTATACGTTTGTTTGTTTGTTTGTTTGTTTGTACTTTAGCAGTATTCCAGCTATATGGCGACGGCGGTCTGTATATAATCTAGTCTGGACCAGACAATCCACGGATCGATAGCATGAACATCGAATATCCTTTTTGATGCATTACGTAGAGTTATGACCGATTTTCCTGATCGATCATCTTGCTATGTACAAAAGGTTATTTATTTAATCACGATACACTTCCGCCTATGTTAATCGCCCACTTGGACCAATAATATTAAATGTCAAAGGTAAAAAACGTTTGTGTCCGAATTTTCATTTTTGACGAAGGAAAATAACACGGTACTCCCTAGTTAAGGTACACCCTAGTTAACTTGACACCAATGTAACTGTCGTGTCAGTCGCCGGATTCAACGTCAGGAAAATAACTCACTGATCTATTAGACGCATGGGAAATAACAAAAACTGAATCTGTTTTGCCTTGATTGAATCGCGCTAATCTTACAGCTTTTCTACAGTTCAGAAAATGTCTTTTATATCTGTTGTATTGTGCGGTAACATGTTATATCGCTTGGCTGAAATGAGCAAGAATCTGCGTAGGAAACGGTTAGGATGCTCCCGACATGGAATGGCCATGACGCAATGGTGAGTTCTTTATTCCTTTTATGAACCCTACAATTGTGTTCATTAGGTTATATTCTGAATCGGGGAATGTGATTTACGTCATACATGTTGGATTGATTATTCTTTTGCTTGTTTCTGAAAGTTTGATTTCGTCAAGTCAAAGTGTGAATTCCCAACAGTACAATTGAAATCCGTGGTATATTACGCAGGGGTTTGCTTAGAACGCCCCAAAACCGGGTTCCGATTTTCTGCAAAGTGGTTTAATTAAAACTCGGGACAGAATATACGTACAGTCAGGAGTATTTTTCATTGGTATTAGTGTTGAGGCGCCTCCTTTATGGCTACACCAAAAATGTCAATGAGTGAGTAAGCTGAACGTCGCTTTTAGCAATATTCCAGCAGTGCCATGGAGGACGCCAGACATAGACACATTGTTCCCATGCGGGGAATCAAACCAGGGTCTTTGACGTGACGAGCGGACGCTCTAACCACTAGGCTACTCCATCGCTCTATAGTTAACCTAGCATGGGTACGCTTAGCATGTATGTATGTATGTATGTATGTATGTATGTATGTATGTATGTATGTATGTATGTATGTATGTATGTGTGTGTGTGTGTGTGTGTATGTATGTGTGTATGTATGCGTGTATGTATGTATGTATGCATGCATGCATGCATGTATGTATGTATGTATGTATGTATGTATGTATGTATGTATGTATGTATGTATGTATGTATGTATGTATGTATGTATGTATGTATGTATGTATGTAGTCGGTCTGCTGTGAAAACCTGTGAAAATCTACGGGAATGGTTTTTAAAATTCGCCGTGCGGATCCGGAAGCGCGGGGTCCGGTTAAGCGGGGTCCGGTTAAGCGAGGACAATTACCTAACGTAAGTTTCGTTTCACATAAATATCGTCCGGAAGGCGAGGTTTCTGGATATCCAGGGTCCGAATAAACGGGGTTCGACTGTGGCATAGTTACTGGATTGTCTACCGCTAAAAAGTGTTAACAAGGGGTTTAGTTTCAGCAAAGGAACACACGGTATAGGTGACAATCGACGATAGCCTGATGATTAAAGTGCGTCTCAGTGGTGCAGATTGTACAAAGGTCGCGTCCATTACATATCTATCTGTCTATTCACCGATTGGTTCTAATGACTGTCGAAGTATTGATCTCCATCAGTACAGTTGGCCTGCACTCAGCACCAAAGATAAGTGGTACCATGCAAACAGATAATGAAATGAAGAAATGAATACACATACCCATCAGATAGTTTTATGATTATTTATCAACTTAGTCATAGCGAAATACATCATATTCAAAATCTCTTCGCTATCGATTTGTCTATTGAAGAATCCGAGTTCACAACATGGGTAAATCTTACCACTTCAATCTGTCCAATATTTTGTTACGATAAGATAATAACTAGTCCGAATAGGCGATGGGTTCTCGATAACCTACTCTAAATAATCTGATATTGGGGGTAATGTAGTTTTCATCACAATGGCAGAGACACCTATCACAACTGTGGTAGCAATTTCAATAGTCTTGATGTCAATATACCTCATCGTCAGCGCCCCAGTGCTACTCGTCAGTGTCTATTACTGGTAGTATTGACAGGATGTGATGTAGATTTCACTCGAATGCTTTATGCTTTGATAGGGATGGAGTTCTTTTCTTTGCTGGTGTTATCTTAACAAGAAGGGTAGTCTACGTTTACACCGTCTAGACACAGGCGTTTCTGATGATCTACTTAAGGTATACTTATGTGTCCGGTTGGTGTTTTGGGTAGAAAAATGCTCTTAACAACAACTGACAGTTAAAATCGATTTTCCATGTCAGGAGGTTTAGACGGAAATCCTCGGTCGTTAGTGAGTTAGTTGGTTTGTTCCAAAGAGTGAGGGAGTTTGTTTGTTCGCTTGAGTGAGTGAGTTTGGTTTGTTCGTTTGAGTTAATGGGTTTGTTGGCTCACTTGAATGAGGGCGATGGGGTAGCCTAGTCGTTAGAGCGTCCGCCTCTCACGGAAGACCCGATTTCGATTCCCAAAATGGGTACTATGTGTGTCTCCCGCCGTGATATTGCTAAAAGCGGCGGCGTAAAACAACTTGATTGAGTAGCATTGATTGCCCATTCATAAATTAAAAATGCGTAAAAAGTTTGAAGATATAAGTGGCGTACTGGCCTTGTTAGAGCATTCCTTAACTCGCCGATGTCCGTGATTCTGTCATATTCACACATTACAATGTGTGAAACCCATTTCTAGTATTGTTGAAATATTGCCAAAAAGTGATGCAAAATCACACTCACTTACACTGAGGTGTTACTTAAAACTGATTGGGCAGTTCTCAACACACCCCTAACAATTTTAAATAGCCCTTTCTCATTTTGGACACTACTGAACACTGAAATAGTTTATGCATATCTTTAACTTGCCATCAGAATGATGTTATTCCGACTACATGTTTTGCCATGAGTATGCAAAAACAGATTTAAACCACGTGCCTCTTGGACCACGAATCCAAAAGATGACATTGACACAAGATGAATTGATTAAAATAAACACAAACTCTAATTTATGCAAAATATTATAACAGCTCACATAATTTATACACAAAACCTAGGAATGAATACAGCCGTGCATGCTGACTTTGGCGACGTCACGTATCAATCAAGAAAAGATGAACGCAAAACGCACTTTCCATTTCTCAAGCAATGAAACAGGAATAAGCTTGAGTATAAAACCGACGTCTCATTCTAATCTCCAAGCACATCTTGATGGAAAATCGAGTTATGAGCTGAGCCTCCTGTTTGTTAAGATTTCTCTTCTTCTCAACAAGTCCCTACGAAGCATGTGCCGGAGCGAATCTGTATATAATCACAACTCCATCGGGAATAAGTAATGTTATTGGGTTGAAATCTACAACAAAAAGTCATTTGGGACGTGATCTGGGTATATGCTCAATTCTCTTGCAAACTTCAAAGTAAATAGGGTCATGAGGACAAAATGAAATTGAAGTCGAAATCTCTCAAGAAATCGGCGCATTTTCCCAGATTGATAAAGTACAATGGTCGTTGCATTTCGGAGGCTTCATGGAACCGTGCAACGGATTTGGATGATGGTACCAACAATGGTCTCTTTGATGTGTGTGAAGGAGATGAGATTTACACCAAAATGTGTATTTGCGGCGTTTCGACTCAATATGGAAGTTGGAATATACACCAAATAAGGAGAATGGAACACTTGAATGCGTGGAAACCAAGTACATAATTTCTATCATCGTGAAAACATTTAAAGAAAAATCGTAGATTGAATAATCAAAAGGTGTTTCATTTCTGTAATGATATTACAAATTCTGGTGATAGCTTTTTAAATTTCAAGGCAAATGTCACGCTTCGGTGACACATATGATGTCCAATACAGTTTTCTGTGTTCAGACGCATCATACCTCTCACATGAACGTGTCTTTGCATGTGTTTATGATGGAGCCACCATTAGATACCTTTGTACATTTAGCAGTGCTCCAAGACCAGATGCTCACCATAGAGCTGAAGCAGTGGGGTAGCCTAGTGGTTAAAGCGTTTGCTCGTCACGCTTAGGGCCAGAGTTCGATTCCCCATATGGGTACAACGTGTGAAGCCCATTTCTAGAGTCCCTTTGCGCGATATTGCTGAAGTATTGCTAAAACGGCGTAAAACCATACTCACTCACTATATAGTAGGAATCGTACATCAGACACTGCTTTAAAAGAATTCGTTTGAGTATGGGAATATTTCTGTGTCATGCGAAGAAGCCAGCCCCAAATCTGGAAGATATTTAATAACACAAAATCATGGACTCCCCTTGCTCCACAATACACCTGCTATATTACATCATGACTTGCGTGAAAAGGATTATGCAGCGTTTTCAATCACCGATCGATGGACACCTTTGAATAATGACAGTTTGTTTTCAACTGGTCCTTGTCAAACCGAGGTACAAACGAAAGTGCATAAATGGTGTCTCAGGATTATATTAAAGATATATAACATAAAATGTTTTATTGTGATTCACAGACGTTGAGCACATGTAGCCAAAACACTATTACCAGCAGCTGGGTAAGGTCACTGCTTACATTCTGCTACCGTAACGCCAGACAACAAACAAATAATTTAAAAAATAATGATAACAGCATTTGCAAACGGCGCATATATCCAATCTTGACCTGTTCATAATGCACAAGATGATTATGATGCAGACAACACAAGCTGCTTGTGAGGCACAAGAAGGTTAATGGTTACATGACTTATCCCACCGGGTACCCATGTTCTCTTGGGTGAATTACTTGTATGAGTGTATGAGTGACAATTGTATGAGTGACAGATGCTGGTGGTAAGGGAACACCTGGTGTCTTCACTGATGTTAATGATATTTTCAATAATTTTCAATAGCTGAAATATTGCTGAATGCGACGTAAAGATAAACTCACTCATTCACTCAATGATTTTCACCAGTATTTTGTCCCTTAAAATGTCTGCGGATAATTGAGCCTGATTATTCTATTGCGTTTTACATTTACTCTGAAACTGCTAAATAACTTAGTAATCACACTGAAAAAATCACGTTATAGTCCATGTGAAAAGATACATTTTACTGCGTTACCACTAGGAAATGAAGTAATATTGATTCGTTTCCTCACTAGAAGTGTAGTCGATAGCAATAGGAAGCAAATTATAAGTTGCCGTAGCTACAGAGAGAAGAAAAGAATACTGTTTGGAAAATATAATAGGCTTGAAATCTGATTACCATGATTGAATCCGTGAATTAGCCAAAATACGCAGACACTAAACCTCTCACTAAAATCGTGAGGTGTTAAGAGCTTTTAACGCAATAGTCATAAGTGTATCTACGCATCTCGATAACTGGTTGATTGATTCTAACAGGTTTTAATCACAGTAGAATGCACATGCGCGATGGGAGGTTTTGATGTTATTTCTGTTACTTGTTAGACATATTAAACAAATACAAAATGTGAAGGGAGTGAGTGAGTTTAGCTTTACGCTGCTTTTAGAAAAAATCCAGCACGATCAGAAATAGGCCTCACACATTGTACTCATTTGAGGAATCGAACCCGGACTTCGGCGTGACAAGCGAAAGCTTCAATCACAAGGCTACCCAAGCGCCCCTTATTCATTCTGAAATATTCCCAGAAAATGTTGGACGTTAAAGAAAAGTGGTGATGGAAATTACATGAAGAAATCGCTGATTATTTCTGAGTGGGTCACGAGAAATGGGATTAATATACTATGTCCGTGAGGGGAATGGAACCCGAGTTTTTGGCGTGACGACCAAACGCTTTAACCACTAGGCTAACCAATCGCCCCCTTACTAAAGTACTGATAAAACCAGGTTTTCACGTAAAAATGAGCGTGTCCTGGTCTAAATAGTAAGAGCCAAATTCTTGATTGTCCCGTTTTCGATGACCCTATTTGTGTGGAAGTCATTCGGGCGTTTATTAATATTTACCGAGACACATGGAAGTGAACGAGGCGAACAGTGTAAACAGATGTCTGATAGCCACGTGTCTACCATGAGTTCAGTGTTGTTACTGCGTGTAAGATGATTCTGTCATAGGAAAGGAAAACTATCTCATTTGCTCACCATTGCCGAACTGTTATTCAGGCAATTGAACATGATCTCGCAGACAGATACAGTATCTCCGCGAGTGTTTAACCGTAATTTGATGCAGATGACTGTAATGAAAGCATGTAAATATATGTGTGAGTACATTTAAGGTTTGAAATTTCATGCTTTTCACTGCTAGTGGGCATTCAGATTTGCAGGAAATGTTAACTAAATTGGATCATATCTATGGCATCAACTGCCAGCTACCTTAAACACATATACTCAACAGCAATAAAAACGTAATTTCTCCTATAAGGAGCGAACATATGGTAACAATATAGAAAATTAGAAATGGAACCAAAACATTATTTAGTTGGTCCACAACACGATCTGTGTTACTTCTGTAAAATAAACCTACGTCTGGTCCACAAGAAAGACCCGTAGATATAGCAGCCTTGTGAAACGCGAACCTGATGTACAAAGTCCCCTTACAAGATCACGTCACAATCTACAAGTTAGACTCTAACTGTGAGCATATATTCGAAGCAATATTTTTGAGAGAAACAAGATGGAACGGTTAGCTTACAGTCTTACAGTTGAAGGGGTGCTGAGTGGATGAATCGCTCAGTTATCAAGCATAAAATCCGGGTTCAGTTCTCCACAAGGGCACAATGCATGAAGCCCTATTCTGGTGTCCCTGGGCGTTATTGCTGGAATATTGCTAAAAGTGGAACAAAACTAAACTTACTCATCAACTTACAGCTGGAACATTATCGAGTGCCACAACACACCCAAAGACGTTACCGCACTGGTAGCCCTCAAATCATTTGAGGAGGTAGGTTCTGAGCTGGTGACGTATTAATGGCCGGATACTGCCAGTACAAAACACCGTTGTGTAATGTCAGGACCAGTACAGTTCGAGTTATCCGATGTTCAACACAACCGGAAAACGTACACTAAAGAATAAAACACGCATCGACCAAGGTTTTACTTCAGGATAAGTATAAGTTGGACACAGGAAGTCCTCTCGACTATATACTGAAGGGCAAAGGACATAGTGAGTGAGTGAGTGAGTGAGTGAGTAAGTTAATATTTAACGTCACATCGGCAGTATTGCAGCTGTATCGTGACGACGAATTACAGCAAAACCACCAGAATATCATAATTATAATTAAAACTAACATTACAATAAAACCTGGCTATAGATCGCCAACAATTGAAAATAGAACAAAATACTAGGGACCACGGGTACTTACAGTACCTTCATGGACCCTAGTTGGATTTACACCATCCCGACCACCGCTGGCGATTGTAGGAAATGCTAGCCAAAACTAAAATAACAAGAACACTACGTTAAAAAACTCGAAAGACTTAAATTAACATTGAATGTTTTGGGACATTCGTACCAAATCGAAGACATGAGCACGATCCCTTACTTTTATGAGATATGCGTTTCCTTTGCTGTTCTGTGTATTTGGCAGATGACAGTGAGCTTTCAGAAACATTCCAGATACACCGCGCGGGACTCCATGCACTGCACCCATTTGGGAAACAAACTCGGATATTCCGCGTGGCGTGTGGACAGTTTATCCACCACCCCTTTCCGATTACACGGATATTTATGTACAACGGATTATTATTTCGAAAGAGTTTATTTTAAAATTGAATTCTCCACCAGTAGAACTAACAATGGGACTACATCACATTAATATTCGAACACAAATAATTATTCAGATGATTCAGCATTCAAGTATATGTTGTTACTGCGTTTCAAACCTCATTTTAATTACGCATTGTCATTCGAAACTTTACATTTTCATTGCAGATAGCATTAATTCTATATTCGAACTAATATTTTTATTATCATTCGAAATAGGATTATTTAATTACACGAAGGGAATCCATTTCAAAACGTACATTCGACCAGTGTAACCAAAACAGAAGAATTAATTTTAAGACTACATTCCGTTTCCGTGCGGACTTTATTAAAACAAAAAATTTCAAACCGTAGAATAGGCCACAAGTCATAATATCTTCTTGCCCTACTGTTCTGGTCAAATCGATATGAAGCGACCCATAGTATATCAGTGTACGTGGGCACAAAAAGCACGAAAATACAGGTTACTGATTGCTTCATAGAACCATGTAATAATGTTCTATTTTAGTATTTCGTAAAAAAAAAGATCAATGGAGAAACGGAGAAGGCGCTGACAGGGAAATAACACGGAATCCCAATCGCTGTAGCAATCTTCAAAGTATGCGGGCGTTATTGAAAACAACACTTCCGTTACTAAGGAAAATCCCACTATCCATCAAGACTGTAAAGCATTGATTTTTGCCAGATTGTTATCATTTCAATTACACATTATTAGGGCAACGGTCATGGCACTGTACTTTGAAAGATCACGTGTGAAACAGTTGATCATTAAATACAAACTTAAACCCATCACAGATATAAAAAAGATCAAGAAAAATATGAGTGTCATTTAGTGATACACATAAAGGCAAGAATTGTATGGGATGCAACTTCTTCTTTGTGATGGAGACGACGAAAGATATACTCCTTTATCGGGCGAATGAAAAACATGCAATATTGTTTTTTTGTACAACGAACGCATGAAAATAATGTAGTACTCCTATAATGTTTTTCTATGTCACGCTACCAGGTACAACTCTCAGGGGAGTCGAAATATTAGAAAGAAGTGCCAGCCACGACCATGTTAGTGTCAGTTTAACTGGATATTAAGAGGAGTTAGCGGCGAGCAAAGAGGTCTTCTATTCTCGTCAAATCCATACGATTCAGTCGTGAAGTTACAAGCATTGGCTTTTAACCCCGAAGAATGGAACTGGCAGTCCGTTATTAATAATCCACACACTCCCGACGTGTTACCGTTGTCAGGGGTGACATTGTCTCGCATGGCTAAGGGCTTGTATTGGTTCAATTTGTCCCGGTAGGGAAGCTATCACGTATTCGTGCCACGCTGACTAAACTTGAGACTCACAAATTCAGAGACACCATCCACGTGTCAAAGTCTGCTTTTTGCATGTACCAGTGACCATGCAAATACTGTTAGCTTGTCCGGCGGGCTCCACTACAAGAATTCAATCAGTTTGTTTCAGAACATACCGGGCGATGAACGGGCGTCTAGGCACGTTAACGTTGGTCTGATCTTGGAAAAGTATTCGTTGATGGGATTTCGACGTGAAAAGCATGAAAAACATCATGTAAGCATGTATTAGGTCTTTTTACGGACATCAAATCTTGCACTTTGCCATTGGCTGATGGAGGTACTTTTATCTCAAAAGCCCATACTTAACACCTAATTGTGGAAATATGTTTTGGGTCAAATTCTTAAAAAGATTATACATTAGAATTTGAGTTGTTTTGTCTTTGGCAAAGGTTGCATGTATGAGAAGACGTTCAGTCTTTTCGTACTACGTAAATTATTAACAAACACATCAGCTTAATCTGTGAGTGGAATAGAGGTTACAAGCGTTCTTTCCAAGCTTAAAGTACATCCCAATTTTCAGTGTCGTAATGCAATTTGAAAATGTTGGATTTGTCCAACGTGTTGTCTGTTGCATTTAGATTTTTTTTATTGAAGTAAATAAAAGTCGACATTAGCCTGTTCAACAAACAAAACCTTAAAGGACATATATGCATGCGAGCATCAGTATTTTGAGGTAGTGAAGTGTGATTGCTAGCAGTTGTTGTATATTTTAATGTTATGCAAGATTGAAGGGTGGTATTCATTTACATTGCTTTTAACAATATTCCAGCAAAATCACGGCGGGGGACACCAGAAATGGGCTTCACACATTGTACCTACGTGGAGAATAGACCCCAGACCTTCGGCGTGACGAGCGCACACTTAACGCACTAGGCTATCTCACCGCCCCTATCCTGAAAGACATGATGCAGTGTCTGTATGGTCTGTCCAGTATAGGCAAGCATGTAGCGACAGTTCAGGTGATCCTGGGGCGGGGGTTAAAATGGTTAAAGCATTCGCTCGTAACGTCGAAGAGTCGGGTTCGATTCCCTGTATGGCTACATTGTGTGAGTCTAGAATACGAAGGCGGCAATGGAATTAGAAGGGTCGTCATGGGACTAAGAAACACAGAAAATAAAAATGCTGCCCGGATTAGGTCCATCAGCGGCTCTGGGATCCTGAGCTCATTGCGGCCTTCTGCATCACACAGGGTGCCAGAGAGAGCTCTGTTCCTGGCAGCAAACCTCCATACGTACCAATGTGAGGAAGGAGATTGGGATGTACCACGGTTGAATCACGAAAACAATGCAAAGTCGAAAATGCCCACGTATGATACGTTCAAGACACTTCGTTTACGAGGTTCGCATGCTTGCGATTTGTCCTGCATCTTGTTCATCTCACTTGTGACAAAAACGAGATAGCCAATTCTATGGCACAAGTAATTTGTTGTATTTACCAACCGCAACAAGGTAAGCTTTACTAGCCTGGATAAATCTGCGGCTGTATGACACTATTCCAAAGAATTCCATAATGACCATTTTCCAAGACGTCCGTGTTCTACCACGGATGAAGCTCAAGCACCACAAGAATCCTGCAGATAATGAATAGTTCTACCCACGCCATCATCTGTCAATGCACAGCTCCAGTGTGTCAGATAGTTTCGTCAAAATATATTGCATAATTTGCATGCCATATTTATTGTTTGCTGGAAAATCAATGTGACAGATTGACTGTTCTACATGGGAAACCCCATATCTGATATTTCAGTAGTGCTGTTATTGGCATACGTCCATAGAATAAAATTTCACTTTCCAAAATATTGTCCACTGAAGCTGCGATACGATACGACTTACGATACTAATTTTCTTACTCTAACACCAAAATAAATAAATAAATAAATAAAGAAAGAAAGAAAGAAAGAAAGAAAGAAATAGTACTTCATTACATTCCGCCAGCTATTTTCAATGTTCATTCGGAAACGAGATAATTAAGTTTATACACGGATTTTATGAATGTTAATAACACAAGAGCGCTCTGACAGACAGAGTTCTTCACGGAAACCTTTCTTTGACATATATCGCTATTCACCAATATTCAAAAGTTAAACACCTCTGCATTTCGGCCCATTTGAAGCATCGTATCGAGATATACGACAATGTAAAGGTTTGTAGCGATGCACTCTGTCAGTGGGCCATGACCGATGCATCGATGCATATCTATGAATAGTTATCAATTGTCAGCGTCATCCAAACGATGCGGCTTGTAGTGTGTTTTGTTCTTTCCTACACATTGATACGCAAATCCTATAAAACAGTCGTTCACGGAGCCGTTCCATGAAACAAATGAACCTCTCTGACGTATACTCATGAAAAAAAGTTTCGCAACACGTACAGTATTTACCCTCCATGTAGGAATTTATATTCATATCATGATTATGTTTGTTTTTTATGATTATTGTGACCCTTTAGTGGGAAAAATACGTTGATTTTCGTGCTAGTATTTAAGACGAGTATCATAAGCAACGATTGTACCCGTCATTAAGCAAATATCAACTTTCAGTCAACTGTTCTCGCTCTTCGATAACCTGGAAAATCAATTTATTTCGCTGCTGATACACAAATATATGACCTCCTCTGCTGACAACTGCTCAACGATGGTGAGATATTGGTGTGCACAGCGCTGGCATGTCACTGGGGGCTATTGCAGGGGATATTGGTGTGCACAGCGCTGGCATGTCACTGGGGGCTATTGCAGGAGATATTGGTGTGCACAGCGCTGGCATGTCACTGGGGGCTATTGCAGGGGATATTGGTGTGCACAGCGCTGGCATGTCACTGGGGGCTATTGCAGGGGATATTGGTGTGCACAGCGCTGGCATGTCACTGGGGGCTATTGCAGGGGATATTGGTGTGCACAGCGCTGGCATGTCACTGGGGGCTATTGCAGGAGATATTGGTGTGCACAGCGCTGGCATGTCACTGGGGGCTATTGCAGGAGATATTGGTGTGCACAGCGCTGGCATGTCACTGGGGGCTATTGCAGGAGATATTGGTGTGCACAGCGCTGGCATGTCACTGGGGGCTATTGCAGGAGATATTGGTGTGCACAGCGCTGGCATGTCACTGGGGGCTATTGCAGGAGATATTGGTGTGCACAGCGCTGGCATGTCACTGGGGGCTATTGCAGGAGATATTGGTGTGCACAGCGCTGGCATGTCACTGGGGGCTATTGCAGGAGATATTGGTGTGCACAGCGCTGGCATGTCACTGGGGGCTATTGCAGGAGATATTGGTGTGCACAGCGCTGTCATGTCACTGGGGGCTATTGCAGGAGATATTGGTGTGCACAGCGCTGGCATGTCACTGGGGGCTATTGCAGGAGATATTGGTGTGCACAGCGCTGGCATGTCACTGGGGGCTATTGCAGGAGATATTGGTGTGCACAGCGCTGGCATGTCACTGGGGGCTATTGCAGGAGATATTGGTGTGCACAGCGCTGGCATGTCACTGGGGGCTATTGCAGGAGATATTGGTGTGCACAGCGCTGGCATGTCACTGGGGGCTATTGCAGGAGATATTGGTGTGCACAGCGCTGGCATGTCACTGGGGGCTATTGCAGGAGATATTGGTGTGCACAGCGCTGGCATGTCACTGGGGGCTATTGCAGGAGATATTGGTGTGCACAGCGCTGGCATGTCACTGGGGGCTATTGCAGGAGATATTGGTGTGCACAGCGCTGGCATGTCACTGGGGGCTATTGCAGGAGATATTGGTGTGCACAGCGCTGGCATGTCACTGGGGGCTATTGCAGGAGATATTGGTGTGCACAGCGCTGTCATGCCACTGGGGGCTATTGCAGGAGATATTGGTGTGCACAGCGCTGTCATGCCACTGGGGGCTATTGCAGGAGATATTGGTGTGCACAGCGCTGGCATGTCACTGGGGGCTATTGCAGGAGATATTGGTGTGCACAGCGCTGGCATGTCACTGGGGGCTATTGCAGGAGATATTGGTGTGCACAGCGCTGGCATGTCACTGGGGGCTATTGCAGGAGATATTGGTGTGCACAGCGCTGGCATGTCACTGGGGGCTATTGCAGGAGATATTGGTGTGCACAGCGCTGGCATGTCACTGGGGGCTATTGCAGGAGATACTGGTTGTCATCTACTCACTATCAGCGGAATGGCCAGACAAAAGTCCGGAAACTAGTGACGTTAACCAACGTCAACCTCAATGTCAATCAAGTCACTACCTCAAAAGTATAACTGATAGATGTACTGTGCCATTATGCAAACATTATTATCAAATTAATAGTTAATAGTATGCACTTAGTACGTGTAGTAGCGGTGATTGGGGTAGTAGTCGTCGTCGTAGTAGTAGTCTTAGTCGTAGTAGTAGTAGCAGTAGTCGTAGTCGTCGTCGTCGTAGTAGTAGTCGTCGTACTAGTAGTAGTCGTCGTCGTAGTAGTAGTTGTCGTAGTAGTAGTCGTCGTCGTAGTTGTAGCAGTAGTTGTCGTCGTCGTCGTAGTAGTAGCTGTCGTCGTAGTAGTCGTCGTCGTAGTTGTAGCAGTAGTCGTCGTCGTAGTAGTAGTAGCTGTCGTAGTCGTCGTCGTAGGTGAAGCAGTAGTTGTCGTCGTCGTAGTAGTAGTCGTATTAGTACTAGTCATCGTCGTCGTTGTCGTAGTAGTAGTAGTGGTGGTGGTGGTGCTTGTGCAAGTATTAGGAGTAATAGCAGTAGAGTGAGTGATTAAGAGGGTATGCTTTTACGCCGTTTTAGCAATATTTAAACAATATCACGACGAGAGACACCGGAAATGGGCTTCACATGTTGCGATGTTGCGGGGAATCGAACCTCGGTGCAAAACATGTGAAGCTAACATTGTTTAACCATTAGGCTACCCTACCGCCCCTGGTAGTAGACGTAGTGTTGCAGGTAGTAGTAGTAGTAGCAGCAGCAGCAGCAGCATTAGTAGCAGTAGTAGTAATAGGTGAGTATGTAAAACGAAGTTTCGTTTCGTAACATTGTCTCGCTCTTACTAAAACATGCAACGACAAAGAAACATTATCCCTTGTAGGGCTATGTTAATGAAGCATTCTTTTACCAACTCGAGGCGCCGTTTCCATTCTCGATGGGCCCATTTCCTGTGCAGTAACACTGGCATATTGCCCGCATCCGTGAAAATCCAGCTAACACACAGATTATCTTATGAACAATAAAAACAGACATCTAAATCACGAACTATTTTCACATCACGCCTTTCATTAAAGGCGTGTTAGTTTTATGGTACACCGTAAGTTATTAAATTTCAGTTAATATTTCAAACGCAAAGTTAAATTGGATCAGACTGTAAAAAACGCAACAAAAGCGCCCGATATTGCTCACGTGATTCCGAACTTTTTTAAACAGCATTAACCGGTAATGCGCACTTAATGTGTAACAGAGTATGTTTGACAAGCCTAAGTGCTGTTCTCGCAACCAATTCACGTTGTATTCTCACATGGTCTGTCAGTTAAATGACGGTATTGCATAATGACAAGCCCCTTAAATGACATTTTATCAAGAAAATATTGATAGCGCTATTACTAATATCATTACTTTGTTAATTCCGAAGTTATCCCAACTCCCTTGACGTGTGTCCAGTCGATAAACTGACCACAAATCATCATAAACGGAAATCTTCAGTGTTCGACAAATTGTCAACTGTAACCTTTCCTCAGAAGAGCCCGCTATCGATAGAACGTCAAAGCCAATTATGGCTGATCCTGGGATACGTGTAAGGTCTGGGGGAAGTTTATACCGTCAGTGCAAAGTGGACGGCCGTGGAAGTGATTCTCACTGTATCTGTCACTCTGGTCGCATCTGTGGATGCTCATGGTGGTTTTACTGGAAAACATGGTTGTGAGAAGGTGTTTGGCCTTCAGATCACTATGCCGTGGTTCGATGTGAAAACCATGAGTTCAGGTGACAATTACATTTGATGAAAGTGTCGTTAACAGCGACGTGTTATCCAGCGCGGTGCCTGATGTCGTTTGGATGACGTTACGGAAAGGTCAGGGTCATCATAATCATCTTCAAAATATCATTCATTTCAGGTGGCTGGTTGTTTAACGCCACAATCAGCAATGTGGCGGTGGTCTATAAATAATCGAGTCTGGACCAGGTAATCCGGTGATCTACAGCATGAGCGTCTCAGTAGTGACTACCCCTCAAGTGTGAAACCATGTCTGCTTTTAGAAACTGCCTGTTCAATCGCACCATCTTGAATACATTGGACCATTGTTAGTAGTGCAAAACCCTTTTCCTATTTTCATTTGGATAAGAAATATTTAGAGACGATTTAAAATTATGGCTGTATTATGGACACGTGTTCATGAAACAATAAGACATAGTGATAACAAGCGCTGTTTGAGCATTTTCATCTAGTGCCATATTGATTGCTCATTGTCTATCTAATTTAGTGTGCTTCTGTTTACTGAGAGCCTATATTTAGGTGTGATGAGATCATACACTTGACAGTCTTAGCTCAATGAATTTGTGACTAGATTTAACAAAGCTTTTAACAATATTTCAGCTCTATCGGAGCGGGGGGGGGGGGGGGGGGGGCACCAGAGAGTGAATGAGTGAGTTTTATTTTAAGCCGCTTTATGCGATATTCAAGCAATATTACGGCGGGGGACACCAGATTAGGGCATCAAACCTTGCACCCATTTGGTGAATCGAACCTGGTTTTTCGGTGAGAGGACTGCACGCTTTAGCCAATAGGTTACCTCACCGCCCAAATCTGCAAAGGATTTAACATAATGTACCCATGTAACGAACAGAACCCGGACCTCTGCTTGACGAGCGGACACTTTAACAACTAGCCTACCTCGAAAGACAAGAACTTAAACAACAGTACGTGTATGCCGTAAAACCAAACTTTCTCAACTACTCAGATTCAGTGTTTGTTATAAAAACATTCACACTCCACAATATTTAATTAGTTTCAAATTGCCATTCTTAACTTATTTGGGTGTCACATTTTCAAAATTGCACCTTCCGCGTCTGGGAAATATGAAACTACTTTCCGTATGGTGGTTTTAGTAACTATTTTGTTTGAAAAGAATCTTCATCGAAAGCACAGAGGCGCATGAGTGTCTCCAGACGCTGCTCAAGGACGTTTTCGATGGAGAAGCGAAGTGAATTCCTTTCAATCTCTCGACCGTTATGCAGAAAGTAATAATACGATCACAATTGAGATTTTAAGAGGCATCCATAACTACCTAAACAGCACAATTTCCCCGTCTTCCAGTATCGACTCAAAACAGCAGGATTAAAGATTTTTATGTCATCCCTTATGGTTGATAACCATTCAATATATTGACAGAAATCCACAACCTTATATCGAGTCGGCAGCAATTAGGGCTCACCACACATTTCCCATTCAGAAAATCCTCGGCTAAGTCCGGCGAATGCAGATGTTCTCTGTTACATCCAAGGTATCAAGGTTCGATAAGAAGATTTTGATTACATCACACAAGGCTTGTGGAGCGCTATATTCAGTATCTACACGAAGCAAGAAGTAATTATCGGTGGGTTTTTCAACCCAAGACGGCTCGAAAAGGGAAA
The DNA here is from genome assembly GCF_037392515.1 of Haliotis asinina. Taxonomy (NCBI): domain Eukaryota; kingdom Metazoa; phylum Mollusca; class Gastropoda; order Lepetellida; family Haliotidae; genus Haliotis; species Haliotis asinina. Next base: position 37,634,416 of record NC_090294.1, on the reverse strand, counting down.
TGGAATTTTTAATTGCATTTTTTGAATATCTGGAAAGGCAGTTTGTGATAAAGATGGAGTGGTCGCGATGTATGAGACGTGCGTGCTGTGTAAACCCTGAGCATGGTCGTTGTTAAATGACTAACATGACGAACGATGCTGCATATCGCTCAAACTCCTGGGGACGCAGGGGCCAATGGCAATACCTTCCGTGGCCAATCTGTGGCAAGCTTGTGGTGTTAGGCGATAACGAATACAGACTACATCAGAAATATCTTTACAAATACTCTAATGAAAGGCATCCCGTTCGAGCATCGTATCCATGTAATGAATCAAAGCTTGGAAATCGAAATGAGGACGGAAAAATCAGTAATTTAGGCATGAATAAATACCTTTTCGCTGTTATATCACGTCTGTTTGGATGTCTACGAGAAGAACGGAAGACAGAACCATTTCGGTCTCGTTTCTGTTAACACCACACTGCAGGGTCGGAAGCACTGGGATGGGACTAGGGGCATACACTCGGTCCCAAAAGTATCACTGTGCTTTATCCGCTCCATATACACAGTAAACCAGATGGTTTTTACGTCACGATGCCTTTGCTAATTGTGACAAACGATACTCGGTTTCTAAAACCTCTACCACTTTTTGCTCCAGTTCTAAACCTGGCGTTTCAAGTTTCAAGATGATGCAGTGTTATGTTATGCATTAGGGAACAAAACTTGTAATTTCATGTATGAAAAGGTGGACGACATTTGAAAGACCAGCAACATATTCTGAATGTTTGTGACCTGTGGTGATCCGAGGTTAGAATGTGTCTTCAGATCAATCCGAGTTGACATAACATCACACAGGCGGTATTTCTTGTGAAACGTGTTACACGTACAACACCCTACTCCAGATCTAAACATTGCATTAATATGCAAAGCAACGGTAGGGATTCAACTTCTATGATGACCTGATTTCTGGGAGCGGGATCCTTGACGATCCGGGTTAGAATTGATTATCAACAACCCATGTTTGTCGTAAGAGGCGAGTAACGGGATCGGGTGGTCAGGCTCGCTGACTTGGTTGACACATGTCATCGGTTCCCAAGTATGTACATGTATATCGATGTTCATGCCGTTGGTAACTGGATTATCATGTCCAGTCTCGATGATTTACAGACCGTCGTCATATAGCTAGAGTATCGCTGAGTTATTAGAAGTAAACTCACTCAGTGTGACTCAGTCTTTCCCGTGGAGTGTCCAGTGCATATCAAGAAGTCCGTGGAGAACCAGTACCAATACTTCAGTGACGTTAAACAACAAACCGACCATTCCCTGAATCTCTTAGCCGCATGGAATCCTTGCCAACCTTTTGACCTGCCTTGACACAATGAAGCGTTCTTGTGTTCCTGTCCGGAAGATTACATACGTGTGTGTATAACAGTAAACTCCTCACTGTCAGGTTGTGGTTACAGTTTCAGTCAGTGATAATGGGAGGACCACAGGCGGCCTGCCTCAACTTCACACTGCTGACGTTTCAGCTCTAAGGCTTGGTGTTACTGCCACTCCTGATGGTTCTCGAGCCCACCTATTGCTCTGAACTGTCTGGTGTATTGGATAGATATTCTGCTAAAACAGCGGAGATCGGTGGTTCGACCTTATATCTTATAAATATGGGCTTCACGCCTTGTACCCAGCGTGTCTTCAGAGTGACGAGCGAACGCTGAACAACTAGGCTACCCCACCGCCCCACAAAAGACGTTACTGGATAGCGCCTGTTCATCCTAGAACTCGACGTTAAAGTGGATACAACAAGCACTGATTTGTTCTTGTGCTTACGTGTCAGTGCATACATACATACATACGGTTTGTGCTTACCTTTCAGTGGCCAAGCATACAGTCAAGCCAATACACGCTTGTATTAGTACACGCGGACCTGTAAAAACAGGGGCGCACACACAAAAACACAAACATAGACACGCGCGCGCGCAAGCAAAATTACACAGATCTGGGGCGCTCTGGGGCGCGCACACATATTTGCGTGCACCTCGTGAAATTACCTTCAAACTGAAATTCAAAGTGAGTTTCAAAATTTGATCTTATTTGATTTAGCCTAGGAGGACCTTAGAGAGGAACATGTTGTCATACAGTAACCTCGAGAAGTGAAATGATTACAAAATTTTCGGTTTTTTTCCTCTCTCTGAAAAACATAACTTAACATTCCACCTTCGAGAACCATCTGACCCACGCCTTCTCCCTGACGAGAGAACGCTGAAACTATTAGGTTACCGACCGTTAACCTACAAACCTGGAGCAAAATATGCTCAAAACAGATACTCTTGCTTTTCATCACACGTAACTGACATTCATTGAAACAGTCATTGAATCAAAATTGCACAGTTCATGATGCCCAACACGAGGCTCTTTCCACCAGAATGTACCAACCGCCGTGAAATGGGCTTGAATACTGCCGAAACAATCAACTAACAAGTCATTTATCTTGAACTTGACAAGGGCGGATCCAGGAATTTGGGAGGAAGAGGTTTGAGGGGTGGGATGAGGGTGGTAGGGGGCTCGAACCCCGAGAAGCCCCCTCACCTCGTGGCTCCGCCTACACAATTTTATGTTATATAAAATCATTTTCAAAAGGGAACCGAACCACCAGAACTCCCGTTGGATCCGCCCATACCTGATGTAATCTTTGTTACTGATCTTGATGTGTCCCACCCCATGCTGCGATTGCCCATCCTTGATATATGTGTGATTGCCCATCCGTGAATTGATATGTCTGTGACTGCCCATCCTTGATATGAGTGTGATGCATGTCAATCTGGTTGAAGCTCTGCTGACGTATATAACTACATCGTCATCAGTCTTCATACATGCATATAGGATTTGACATTTGGACTTTTATTTCTTAAAGATGAAATAGACGCATTAACAATTATGCATACACACTCAGTGATGCTTAAAAGCTGCGTTGGTCTTTTACGCAGCGCTTGTGGCGACATAATCATTTTCTCGTCAAGCCCGATATGCATACTCAAACTTGAAATGGAATAGAAACACTGTATTGATCTAAATGTAAAATATGGCAAACGAAGAACAGGCTAATGAATGATGATGAAGGAATTCTGGCCAAATCAACGCTCTAAATGCTGAAAAAGAATTTCACTTACAGTTATTGCCCTTAATTCACTGACACGAAAGTACATTGTGTTCGAGGTTTTTCGCTTCTCGGCAAAATCATTCTGATCGCTGAGGATTCAATTTACTGGAAGTTTTTTTGCATATGGGTGATATATCATGGCGGCTGAACAAATGGTTATTCATGCCATAGGTTTGACTCCAAAATGCACGTACAAAACCTTAACCCGTGGCTTCCAGTTGTAAATGTTGGTGGTGATGTAAATCCAATGGATAATGTAAGACTTAAACTAGCATTGAAGGATGAAGGTTACAACGCAAGTGCCGATACCTCTAATTCCAACACGGATAAAAGATGCAGGACATATAATATGTTGACCTCCAATTTAATAACAGCAATTTACAGTATGGTCACCGATAATCTCTTATTTCATAGTGTTTAATGTAGGATTAAACAGAAGTGGGACAAAGCAGTGCGTTTCTCATGAACTCATTGTTCTCACTGTACGACTGAAAGTAAGGACATGGGCCTACATTTCGCAATTCCCATCACAACATGCAATCAATTTTATGATTGGCATGCGTAATTACTCTTGAGACCTGTTGTTGATTTCAAAATAGCGGCACGACTCTAACAGGTCCACAATAGCAATGGCTGTATGATGAAGTGCTGCATCCTGTCATGCGCAATTCAATACCAGCAAATCCTTAAGTGTCAAAATGATAGATGTCTAATTCAGAGGACTTAGGTCTGCTCATCCGGGTCGCTGAGTACAGTGACAGAATATGCCCTTAATGACCAGTAGACTTTCAAGCACGATGCTGGTGCAACTATCCTGACCTTTTCAGAGCAAACATATTTTTGTAAACAGTTCGGCGACACGAAAGGAGGACCATTACTCAAGGTGGTAATTAAAATTCCCCTAATTTTGTCACTTCTTTACAATGCAGTTCGATCCACCAAAATCAGTTCTCCTCTTCCGAGGTGATAGCTATTTCAACCTCGACTCGAAATGCATCGATTGGTGTCGGAGCATTCTTTCGTCATCTCCTTCAGCACCCCATTGGCTAGCAAAGCGAATTAACGAAGTCCTTGTACGATGAGCGGACAGATCTCCAAGCATCTCAACACGAAGGACTCTTTCAAACAGGCCCGTCAGGGTGACAAAGTCTCACAGGGTTCTTAACCACTAGCATCCAGTTTTCAAATTAAAAAAAATCTTTTGCTTCAATTCAGCATGTTTGGATATTAGATACACACCTAATTCTTGAAAAGGCATTTTAAAAGTTCTTTAAAAGTATTTCTTTTTTACCTCATCCGACATGTAAATTGATTTGTAAAAGATGAAAAATTACTCAGTAAGGACCATCCTTACAGAGCCTCAGTCAATCTTCCTCGGTGGTATCTTAGATACATTGTAATTCTCAGCACGTAGCGAACATTACAATATCCCTATTAAATACAATTGTTGAACGTCATATACGGCGGTCTGTCTGGTTTAGCTGATTTATACAACATCGACTAAAAACTAGTTGTTTTTGTTTTTTATGGAACCATTTGCTAAACGTAGAGCCAAAAGCAGCATAAAAAATCCAAAAATGTCGATCAAATCCTGGGAACAAATGAAAGGTATTAATAGAATTCCATTTGAGTAACTCGAAATAGCATCTACATCTCCTAAGGATTCCAAAAGCTGAGCTTCGTTTGAAAAGTAGGGGAAGTCAAAACGTAAAGCAGTTGTGTTTAAAGGATGCGTGATATCGGCTGAAGTGTGGCATGTTGCTATTAGGTCGTGGAACTGAAAAAAGCATTAGTTTCTAAGCGCACAGTTTCTTTTGGTTCAATTTAGAAAGATATTTGAAGGGGTTCCCTCCCAAGCTAAATAAATCTGAACGCTTACAAAGGCTGAAATATCTGCCCGTTTGATATGTATGTATGTATGTATGTATGTATGTATGTATGTATGTATGTATGTATGTATGTATGTATGTATGTATGTATGTATGTATGTATGTATGTATGTATGTATGTATGTATGTAAACTAATTAAACTGGCAGAAACTGATATTTGGAGTGACCGAAGCCCTTTAAATCTCATGTGGTATTCGCAATGGTACCACTGTTGACCGGGGGCTCCTTTATCGAAGCAACCTTTACTAGTTAAGCTTAACTCCCATTCTTTAACTCTGACGCGAACTGGAACCTCCGACGTTTTTATACTGCAAGTACACACTACATCCATAGGACCATAGGTGAGGCTTAGAATGTAATGAAGATATGAGAATGAGAGTGTATGACAAGAATCCACATGACATGAGTATGACATTGTTCATATGACGGAAAACTGATTTGAATGTGACAAGAGCCCGTATGACGGAAAATCGATTTGAGTATGACAAGCGCTGATAAAACGGGAGTGAGCACAAGAGAGCAAATAACGAAACGAAAAACTGATTTGAGTATACCTCGTGTCTATATGACCGAAAACTGGTTTGAGTATGACAAGCACTAATAATAAGGAAAACTGGTTTAAGTATGACAAGGGTTCATAAGACGGAAAACTGGTTTGAGTATCTCAAAGGTTCAGATGACGGAAACTGATCATGATTTGAGTATGGCAAGAGTTTACATGACTGGAAAGTAACATGATTGTCAAATGAGTCCATATGATGTAAAACTGGTTTGAGTATGACAAAGGTTCAGATGACGGAAACTGATCATGATTTGAGTGTGGCAAGAGTTTACATAACTGGAAAGTAACATGATTGTCAAATGAGTCCATATAATGTAAAACTGATTTGAGTATGAAAACAGTTCACGTGACGGCAAACTGATATGACTACGATAAGAATCCATATCACTGAAACCTAACCTTACTCCTTTTAAATACGTGATTGAAATTGTTTCATAGTATCATTATTTCAAGGGGTTCACAGGATTCTTGACAAAATGTTCTTTTTCAGCAACTGACAGCGCAGTCGTAACCAGATTTCCACAAATCTATTAAATTTTAAGAATATTTTCTAAAGTTTGATAAGGTAATGATCGCTGAGTGGTGTATAACTGACAGTTGAGAATACAAATGACTTCAGATACTTTAGTAAAAGCAGAAGCCCAGCTCCCACATTTAAGTAGAGGTCATGTCCTAGACATCTCGAGTTCGACAAAAGCGATGAGGTTGACTGTGAGCTTGATTATACATATCATGTATCAAATGATTTGTTTTGGTTGTTTCACATATTACAACCTGGAGTAAATAATCGATTCTGGACCAGGCATTCCACTGATGAAAAGCATCGATCTACGCAATTGGGATACGATGACAGCTACGTCAATGAGCCTGACCACCAGATCCCGTTAGGTGCCTCTTATAACAAGCATGGTTTGCGGAAGATCTTCACGGGTATTGTACAAAATGTATCACGGAGGGTAATATGCGTTCAGTGTAAGAACCCTTCACATATGGATCATATAATATTTTGACGTCCCATACCTTAAAGTGAAATGTAGTCGTGTTTCAAATAGAAACATTTGTTTTTCTTCTTAAATAAATACATTCGAGAACATGACACTGTTGTACCCTCTGGGTAAAGGTAGAGGCATAACGGTATGTTCCATCCGGATATTTCTGTCCACGTGCTGCACGTACTGTAACAAACTATTTGACCCAGCTTGACATATAGCTGTCATGACATGATCAGCTTTATCTGCCGACTTCTCAGTCATAGAACATGTCCGGGATTGGACGAAACGACGCCTACGGCAGAAATGTGCTCAGTTGACATTTACAACAACAGTCCCGAGAATATTTGCATTCATCTTGCGTCTCCTGTGCGACGCCTGGTTCGGATGAGTCTACGCAAATGATGGTATTTAAAACGTGATGCTTAAAGTATACAGTGCAGTGAGTTCCTACTCCACCTGTTCCAGAGCGTGTATTCTGTGTTTTGTTCATGAGTTTGATGTACAACAGCGATCAGACGAATGAACACATATTTCTTTCTTTTAACAAAATGAATGTCAACTAATCACAGCAAACATTTGTTAATCATTCGCACAATAGCAGATCACAGTCACAACTGTGAGTTTAATTCCATGCCGCTTTTAGCAATGTTCCACCAATATCACGGTGGGTACGCAAGGAATGGATTTCACACATTGTACCCATGTTTGGGCTTCGGCGGGACGACCGAACGCTTTAACTACTAGGCATCATGACAGATGCATAACGTCACCACAACATGTGAGCAAAATGTGACCGGGTTATCATATGTGATATAATCACGAAACGTGATAAAGTTCTTAAAGCAGGAACTCCATGAAATTTGTACGGGATCGGGTGAGATAATTATCTCATCTTTATCGATGACGACTGGTTTGTGCCTGTATTTAAAATCAAAGAACGACCAAGTCAGCTGGCGAATGGACGATTGAGGAGTTCCTACTAATTATCCAAATCCTTTCCATATCATGGACTATTTTACAAATGGTGCAGATAAGCCTTGGCATGCATCTTCTTTGACCTTCGGCAAGGTCAATTTTAATAGGAATACTGACTTCAGGAGGACGATTATCGGGAGGATTTTATCGACCGCAGCTTTCTAGTTGATTTTTCCAGAAAACCTAATTTAAAAATACTCTAGAGCATCATCAGAAGAATAGAGCCACGAGGCTCCGTAGTTGCTTTTTTTCTGGAAGAAACATGGGAATGCGGGAAAAAGAAAATAGGCCTAGCAGCTGAAGTGAAGTGAAGAGCAACGCTGTTTTTAAGATTACTCATATTTCAACTTTGTCTGTCTGTCAGCCTCTCTGTCTGTATGCGCTTGTACCTGTCCGGATTAATGACGTCACAGTGTAACTGAGCACGTTTCTGCCGTAGGCGTCGTTTCATCCAATCCCAGACATGTTCTGTGACGGAGAAGTCTGCAGATAAAGCTGATCATGGCATGACAGTAGTGCAATATTGATATCTCACTCAGACACAGTATGCATCCAACATGGCCCATCCTTGGTTTTATCACGCGAGTGCCACACAGGGTTACAAGTTGTATTCTTTGTATTAGTCCAGCCAGGTGATCGAAAATCTCGTAGATGGTCTTTGCACAGGACGACGGAGGGCACAAATAGTCATCAAGACGAACAATGAGTCAGTTTAGTTTCACGCCGCATCGTGCAATATTTTTAGCAATATCACAGCTTGGGACGTTGTGCCCATTTGAGGAATCGAACCTGGGACTTCAGGGTGACGAGCAAACACCCTACGCACTTGGCTACTTCACGGCCCCGAACCATCAATGAAACGGGGGAAGTGTAGAAAGCACCAAAAGGTAAAACAACATTCTCAATACATGCAAAACAATGAAAACAATCATACTGTTACACGGCTACGTATGTTATCGGCAATATACTGTGCACAAAAGCAATTTTTCATCATGGCCGACCACCGCTATGTCTAAACTAAAAACACCGTTGCTTGTCTAATATATACAAAATTTCAGATTCTGTTTGTTGAACGCTGTGCACAGCAATATTTCTCAAATGTGAAAACGAACCGATAATCGAGTCTGGATCAGACCTGCCGACTAATCCTTACACGAATCTCTGAATAGCGAGGTACATTTGAGCAACTGAAAGCCGTAAAAGCCTTTGATTACATTTGTAAAAGAAATGGACAGAAGGGCGTTTATAGCCTCTTGTAGCTATACCCAACAAACCTTTTCTTTCCGAAACACCATAAAACGATCTATTCACTTTCACTATGGACGCACTGTATTAGCGTTTTGGTGTAAAACATGTCTTGTAGTGATAGTATTCCATATAGTAGCAACTGAAACCACGATCGATGCGATTTTGTTGTTTGAAGAAAATACAGTTATTAAAAACTACATTATAAAGAAGGAATATAGTATTGTCTGTACTGCCAACAAAGTACTGATTTTGCTCAAATGTCCTTGACTATCCCCGTCTCAAACCCGACGTACCCCTTAGGAACACAATGGGTGCTCCCTAAAACCGGAAGTAAGTAATAAAGCTTGCAACAGATGGAACGTACCAAGTCACGCACAGGTAAGCTTTAGTATGAACGTATAAATATAAGTTTATTCTTGACGCTAACGTCAAATGACTTTTTAAAACTAAAACTGCACAGAATGTGAAGTGTTATAAACGGAATTAAGTTAGATCGTGCCCAAGGGACGTTAATATTGGGTGATAGATACCATCCGTTTCAAAACGAAATAAAATCTATGAAAGTGCCATAAGTCATTCCAGCCTAAGGACCAAATTGCATTACCAGTTTATAACATCATGATAAACACCACATCGGAGAAGTCCCAGGCGCTACGATATTTGACAGGTGCGTTTGTTTCGTAGTCTCCTACGAGGGAAATATGTGTTACCAATTCTGTCCAGTTTGTTTTTAGCAAAGTAAACACTTTATGGGAGTAAGGTATTATTCATCTGATTCAAACATTAATATGTTACCCCTTCAACCCTATACGTTAATGTGAAAACGAATCATGGATTCTGTGTGTGGCGGTTCGTATATACTATATCTCAGTTACTGAGATATGTTTACTGTGCTTATAAGCTTTTGTCAATTAAAGGTCACATGCAACGCAAAACACGGCTTTGCAGATTCTGATACCTTTCGGTATGCACTTACTGAAACAAATCGTCAAAAATGCCAATTCAACCTATAAAGTTGAAAAAACGCGATGAAAAAAAAGCCCGTGAAATCTGAGTTCAAACGATACTGTTTAATTATGCTTGATATTTTGGTTACATTTTACCTTTAATATAACATACATAACGCTTGATTGGATGTTGCAGTTTCAACAGGAGATTATTAAGGAGCGATTGGTTATTCCCGGTAAAATCAGTTGAGGACGTCTGCATTTCGCTTATCCCTAATACGTCGGGGCATGTGAAGATCAGGGTTTGAACTGAACTTCTGTAACCCATGCTTGTAATAGGGGGTGGCGATTAGGTTTTGGGTGGTGAGACTCGCTGACTTGGTTGATACATGTCATCGTGTCCCAACTGCGTAGAACGATGCTCATGATGGTGATCACTGGATTGTCTGGTCCAAACGTATTCACAGACCGCTGTCATATAACTGGCCAATCGCTGAGTGCTCTCTCACTTAAATAATTGGGTTTTTTTTAACCTGTGTCCCTTAAGCCGGTCATCATTTCCCAATTGAGTGTGTTGTTGCCGATGACATCAGTCTCTAGATTTTCTGCCAGTCACTGAACTGTTTGTGTTTAGCCACAATGTATCCGAATGAGATGTTAGACAATAAGCTCACTCGTCATCTTCATCATCATCATCATCATCATCATCATCATCATCATCATCATCATCATTATTATATAGGCACATTTATATATTAAACATACAAGATACCTGTTTACTTAAACAGGACGCAGCGGTGGTAATCCCTATCAAATCTCATTAACGTTTTGAAAAACGTACATAAAAGCACTTAGTAGGATATCCAATTAATATTATCCATTCATGCATTTTGTGAACATCTTTTAAGAAGATACCCCAATTGAGAGCCTGTCACTAAGAAACGGGGGAAAAAATCTCAGTCGATGTCACGGCCTTATCTCGCGAGTCTTCTTAACCGTGTCTCAATTTCATTCTATTTTCTCGTCGACAACATCAAAGAGAACACGGTCCATTCTGCGCCAAGCTTGAAGACTTTGAGGGTTTAGACATTTAACATCGAGAGATAAATGGGGCAGATTTAAAGGGGGTTTTCAAAAGAAAGAACATCTTTCCATCATAAATCTAAATTGAAACATTGCTACTGAGAACTGACAAATTCATCCAACGTAAAAATCAACAAAGCATCGATGGATCTTTTGGTAGTTTTCAAACATAATTAGATGCTGAGCAAAATGGAATGTTTTTATAAAAGTCAAGAAACCCCGGAATGAACATAATGATGACACGAAATGAGTAGACAAATAAAACGGGGTCGTATGGGGGATATAACGGCAGTCGACGGTGCCAGATGTTGCTGCGATAAAGCAAATAAGCTTCATTAGCGCTTTGTTAAGTGTCTTCATGGCATTTGAAGATATCGCTCTACCCATGAGGCAACGTTTTACACCTAAGAGCGTCGTTTTGGTTTTTTGGTTTTAAAATGAAAGGTATTGTTAATATAAGGTTAGTTTGATTGAATTACAAAGAAATCATTTATCCATTGTGAACGACGTGATTTAGTTCAAATCCAATTCAGTTAATACGTGCAAGCTGTGATGATATTTGAGGGGCTGACAGCCTTGTGGTTAAAGATCTTGTTTGTCAGGCCAAAGGCAGAGGTTTAATTCTTAATCTTGATATATTCGTGGATCTCCGGGAACTGAGATAGAGGGTGTGGGGATTGATGAAACGATTAAATCATATTCATCTTGTGTGCTAGAATCAAACGCATTAAATAAAGTCACATTCAAATTGTTTCATCACTGGATGAAACCACGTGTTTCTGAGCCTACTGACCTAGATTAATGCTATCCGTCGAACGTTGACTGGTCCACAATTGCTTGTTTCTTTGGAGTTTAAAGCAGTAATTATCAATATTCCAGCTTTATGTCTGTAAATAAGACAGAACCTGAAAGTCCAGTGATCAACAGCATGAGTACACAACTGGCATACGATGGCATGTGTCAACTTGTTAGCAAGCCTGTCCACCCAATCCTCACGATGATGAAGACCGACTCTTACACGGAGACGGATGCGTTCATTTACCAAACGGTCGAATCTTATCAAGACTCGATCACATTAGTCGCCTCTTATCAAAACTACGAAGGATGTACACAACGACCTTCACAGTTTCCACTGCATGCTGCATTTGAAAATTAGACACGACCAGGGAGTGTATCTGAGACATTACAAGGTATTCCTCTCTGGACAAAATCAAATGGATTTGACAACAGAGTTGCCATCAATAATATATAGCACAAAACAATGTGGACATAGTGCCAATGTTTGGTTTGGTTTGGTCTTCATATTTGGGCTTTTGTTTAGCTTTGGACAGCCAAATTGAAGGGATAGGCTCGAAGATGATCCAAAGTCAGGTACACTTTCAAATACAACTGCTATGAATACCTTTCATGACCAACACACGATAATAGATATTGACAACTGATCATTCGTCACAAAGCCTAGAGAACAGGTATCGCTCACGAAAGGGTCGAGCACATTCTGAGAAATGGACGGAGCATAAAGAAGATTTCACGATCAGTTTGGTTCTTAACATTCCTGTTTAAGATCCGAAACGCAATAGGTTCATCGTCACTCTCGTGGAAATTTACGTACTCTTTTAAGTAGATGCAAGTGATTTCGTTAATCGACTTTACATCCATGCATGTATCTAGAGACTAGAGCGTGAAAATAGTGGACCGAGCCAACATATCGGCATTAAACGTCTGTTTAATGTCACCATCGCAATACACGACAGCACCTTTGATAAATTCAAGATCCCGTACGTATCTACTACATATGGACCTTCCATAATTACACTTCTGCCAAAACGTCATAGAACTGTTTGGCAGAGAACTGTGTACAGGACGTCATTGTTGCTGTCAATGACTTTGTGTAAATTTAAAATGAACCTTAGTCAACGGAAAGGTACTACACATACATACATACACAAACACACACACACACACACACACACACACACACACACACACACACACACACACATGTGTGAACGCGACGCTTCACCTCATACATCTTTCTACACGTACTTCTCATTCTCATGATACTCCAGACTTGGTATAATTCAAACAGCGTCATTTGTAAATTAGATTTGTTCTGTAACTCTCTTAAGTGACCAGTAATCATTGATCTTTTCAATATTAACCTACATGACAGTTTCAATATTAACCTGCATGACAGTTCTTTTTCTGTAGCCCACTGACCACACTACACTGCACGGTAGAAGACCCAGAAAGAGAGAAATAGTCCATATTTGGTCAACATCAAGCTTGGTATTATTACATCCATATAAAAGTCTTGTCTTGATGAACTTTGAGCAACCGCCTTGAAGTGTTCTCGGCAATGTCTCCAAGTCATTGGCGCCGTTTCGTCAAGAATAGATTTATCAGTCCGGCCAAGAAATATGACAGACGCCATCAGCAGCGATTCCGCGGTGCCGCGGATGTATCTCATGAGGATGTGACGGAAAGGAGTGTGATAAATGTATTTACTCCTGTTGCACCATCAGAATCTCCTCAACCTCGATTTGCTCTGAAAAATTGCTCTTTAAATTCTTCCGCCATATTTTTGTATGGCGGTATCAGTGTTAGAGATTACTGAAGTTATTCCACCGAGTCTTTGCGTCAAAACTAATTTCATTTATTACTCTAAGGGGAAAAATATTAAGATGGAATTGCGATATATTGCGTCCTCGTTCTTGATAAGAGGCATGAGAATTCGCCCCGTGCAACAAAATCACTGCTGCTAAAAATACATTTAATTTACGTAAAACACTTCGTTAAATCTTCCTGGTGATTTATTAGTACCTGTGTACCTATTGCATGCAATTGCTTTTTCGACACAGCTATAAATTTGAGCAGTTATTGGATAAGGTTTTCGAAACCTTGCAATCCAATTTAAGTCTGATCTTTTTCTCGACTATGCTACCTCTTTGGATCTGAAGACACCTTCATGACAGGTCGTGCAAGACGAACCTTTCTAATCAGCCAATCATCATCAAGGCTTATATATTCTCGATACGAAAAGGGCAAAGCTTTCAAGCAAGAATGTCTTATTTCTGTCGCTCGGAATCGAACTAAAACGGCAGAAACTTGTCGTTTCTGAGCGCTATTACATGTAGATCAAAACGGAAGTACCATCGGTGGCATTGTCTGTGTTCTGTGCTGGGGGAAGGAAGTTTTTTCTTCACCTGAGCAGAAAACATTCGATCAGGCTTCACCTGACAAGCAACCTGATCAACGTCAAATATTCGATCTGACTGTTTGCTTGTTGTTTAACGCTGTACTCGCATATATTTCAGATACGGCAGCGCTCGGTGAGTAATCAAGCATGATCCCGACAATCCAGTGATCAACATCGTGAGCATCGATCTATGCAGTTGGGATACAGTGACATGTCAGGGAGTCAGACCACCCCATCTTGTTAGTCGCCCCTTATAACAAGCCTAGATTGCTAAAAAGCAGTTTTGATCCAGACTTTCATGTGTGTAAGGACAAACAGACAGTTATGAATTTCTGAAAATACATATCTTTAATGATTTGTCCCCAACACATCAATTCCTTATGTGGATTTTCTGGTACACATTTTGAATTTCATATACTGTTTCCATATTCATTTAACAAACGTTTCAAATGTCAAAAGTATATAAATATGAAAGTAGCGATCAGTAGTCCTAGTTTTGTATGCAACCGCTCGGAATCAATGAAAAGTGGAAATTAAGTGCTTATGAATATTCCTATATTCCATCGTCCCAGAATAAGCACTGTATTTATATTGCTTTGCACTGTAAAATGAAACTCTGTAGCATAGACCGGGTTCGGGGACAAACACTCTTAGTTGCTGATGGGATGCATATACTTGTGTAATCTAAACAAAGCGGACATACGGATTTTTTTAATGATCACTGTTCAATTCAGTTCAGGAGCGAAATGGAAATTTTATTTCTTTACACAAAAAACTAAAGATGAGTCCCATATATTTTAAACATATGGAATCCTTTACAAAACCAGCATTCGCTTCACGCTTGATACGTTTATGGAAATATAATTTCTATTCTTCTGAGAGCTAACGCCCTCTTTTTCTCGCGATGCTGTCAAGCTATCCCGTGAAGATTCGGGTTAGAATTGTTCTTTAGTAACCCATGGTTGTCGGAAAAAGTCGATTAACGGGACGGGGTGGTTACGCCCTCTGACCTAGCTGACACATGTGATCGTCTCCCAATTGCATAAATTGATGCTTGTGTCGTTGGACACTAGACTGTCTGGTCCAGACTCGATTATTTACTGACAGCCGCCATATAGCCGGAATATTGCTGAGTGTAAAAATCGCTAACTCACTTACTCACATTTCAAATTAAATACATGTCCTATCACTTGATAGTCAGTTCCTCTTTCCGAAGATACTGACACTTTCTACATCTAGAAAATTTAATAAACTGAATACAAACGTTAACTGTGCGGTATAGACAAGACCGAACTTCCCAGTATTATGTACACTTACCAACAGAGAAATAAGTACTTTTATGAATATGCTTATTACATAAACGTTCTTCCACCTTTGTTCATACAAAAACTGCCATATATTGCATCCATTGATAACCCGTACGAAATGCTTTGAAGTGTCTTTCATCGGAAAGAGCTGCATTCTCACAACCCGTAAAGGTGTTGTCCATGAGAAGAATCTATCACAAGACCATTTACACGCAGAAACGTCCATTCCACAGGGATTTCTACATTTGTGGAATGTTTGCTTAAAACACATTTCTTACATTCGTCCTTAAAAACAACCCAGTACTTCTCAACCCAGGAAGCACGAACATATTCTAAGCATAGAAACATCCGACACTCCTCTAGAACAAGGCACGAAGAAAGCGTTACAAGAATAAGGAACATTATCTCTTACACGCACAAACTGGATACTACATTTAGGGGAATGCTGAACGTATTTGTTTTAAGAAGAAACAGCTTATAGACACGTCAGATCATCGGATCTAATAGTGTTGTTGAAAGCTCCCCCGAATCCGAAGGTCTTTGTGAGAATATTGTACGACCAGATCATAATGAACGCTAGTACAAACAACCACGACCTTTTGGACCTTAAGCTGTATCATTTGGAAGTAAACTAATTTAGTTCGAATGGGTCGTCAGGGAAGCAGTACTATGTAAGTAATCTCCACGTTAACTTAGCAGTAGTCACAGGTGAATATGATTGCTTCCACTCGAAAGGAGTGAGTGAGTGAGTTTAGTTTTACGCCGCTTTTAGCAATATTCCAGCAATATCCAGCGGGGGACACCAGAAAATGGGCTTCACACATTGTACCCATGTGGGAATCGAACGCGGGTCTTCGGCGTGACGAGCGAACGCTTTAACCACTAGGCTACCCCACCGGCCCCTACTCGAAAGGAGCCGTGTACGTTTGGAACAAAACCCGAGAATAAAAACATGCTTTGTAAGAGACGTTTGTGATATTCATGAACGTGTTTCATAAATGAAATGAAATAGTCAAGTCACTTTCACTGACTTATCTGCCTGAATTTAAAATAAAGGAAACGAGTAAGACCGCCTCATGTTTCATATTCAGACCTTTTCATAAAGATTCGGATTCCCTGCTACTCATGGTCGTATGAATAAAGGGATGATTTCGACTGTCCAGATGTCAACTTCCAGTAAACGTCGAGCTATACACAGTCGTTTACATTTCACAATCTGAGATACGATCATGCAAGGAGCGTCAT
This sequence comes from Haliotis asinina, assembly GCF_037392515.1. Lineage (NCBI taxonomy): Eukaryota > Metazoa > Mollusca > Gastropoda > Lepetellida > Haliotidae > Haliotis > Haliotis asinina. The sequence continues at coordinate 37,617,833 of NC_090294.1, read as the reverse complement.
CTGAGTCCACCTGAAAAGTTATTCGTTATTAAGGTTGCAACATTTAAAACCCCTGTAAACCTTTCAAAATGCTGTATGACAATAGAGAAGTATAACACGAATGACAAATATGATGTCCGATGCTATTCTCATTTTCATTTGCACCACAAAATGTTCTGTCATATTGTCATGAAGTCAATCACTAGATTGCCTGATAAAGACTTGATTATTTACAATCCGCCGGCATAGAGCTGTGAAATGGCCGAGTAAAAATTTTAACAAACAAGCAACCAACCAAACAAACAACGCAACAAACAAAGAAACAAACGAACACATGCCGATAATGTGATCCCATCTAACACCTATTGAAGGAGCAGGTATGTATAAAAGCTTGGTGTTCCTCATGCATTACAGACATTGACTTCCATAAATTTGAATTCGCCCCAACTCCCATTATGTCGTTCACGAACTATCTTCATCAGAGTTTAAACATTACACCGCAACACGATTAAAAAGTATTTTCACGCAGAGACTTCATCACTATGTTTTTGATCGGATCAAATCAATAGAACACCTGTTACAACATGATTGGTTTCCAAATTTTGAGGTTTATTTGCTTGCTCGGCTAAATCGATTCCAACTGAAAATAAAAGTCGAAAGGTTAACAAAATATAAATCGTTATTACTGACAGCCGAAGGATGATTCGTGTTTGGCGAAGAAGGTGTCAATATTCAGCGTTAACACAACGGATTCTGTTTGTGCTTTAACGGCGCTCTCGCCAAAATGCCAAATGCATGATCATTGTCCGTAAATACCTAAGTCTGGATCAGACAATCAGATGACAGACAGGATGAGCTGCCCGCTCTTTATGACAAATTTGAGTTTTCAGAACCCATGGGGTTGAGTGAACACGTTGGGCTGAACTAGAATGAATGAATAGAAAATATAAACATTTCCAAAGATTTAATAGATAAAGAGACCCACCGGCAATTTAAGTAATTGTGATTGTGTGTGTGAGTGTGTGCGTACATGGATGTCTATTTGTGTTTTCATGTTCAGTTGGAAAGGGTTTCTCAATTTAATTTTATAATTACGATTCTGAAGTTTCATTTTCAAGAACAGAAATGTGAAACAATAATGTGGATCTGAAAGGAATGTTTGATACCTTACTCCACGTACACTGTACAAGTACTAAGTATAGTTTTACCCCTTTTCAGTGATGTGCCACTAACACCATGCTGATGGACACAAGCTATGGGCTTCACACCAATACCAATCAAAGGAATCGAAGTCGGGTCTTCGATTTGAAGAGTGAGTGAGTTAAGTTTTACGCCGATTTTAGCAATACTCCAGCAATATCACAGCGAGGATACATCAGAAATGGGCTTCACGCAATGTAACCAATTGGTCTATAGAACTCGGGTCATCGGCGTGAAGAGCTAACGCATTAACCACTAGGCTACCCAGGTGCCCCTCGGGTTGACGAGGAAAGCACTAATCACTACGTTACATCACAACTCCTGATGGGGAACCTGGAACGACTATAAGAATATACCACATACTTGTTACAATGCTGACAAGGGGATGTTTGTTTCGAAGAGTACAGTGTTGACAGTAGGCCTTTAAAGATTATCACAGATAAACTGACGATCGCATGAGAGTTCCAAATGAAAAATGCAAACATAAAACAAGACAAAGGCCGATAGCAACATACATTGTGATATATGTACGAGAAAATTGTCGCGTGAGTAAACGTTTCATTCCTTAAGTTCCAAATTCAGTTTGCGCTGTCTATGTAGCCTCAAGTAAATATCCCCATTCCAAGGCTGGATGTATTCAGGTTATCCTTTACTACATGTACAATAACACCTTATGCAGAATATTGAATAATGTAACAATTCACAAAAAATAAAGAAAGTAAGAAAAAAAATAATGTACGTCTGTTTTTCTGCCAAGCCGACATTGTTAACGAACAGTTGGGATCAATGTTACAATTTTCTTCCCAAAGAGTGCTGATTTGAGCGGTCTTTTCTAAGGTAACCTTACGAAAATTGATGTTTCGTGGTTTATATCCACTTTGCCTAGTTACTGCGAATTTAGAATTTCAAATAAATAATTTTTAAAGTATCATGCCGAAACAATGTTTGGGGGCTTTTTATTTGTGCAAAGGATGTTATGTTTCGTTATTATGCAAGTGGTGCCACTTAGAAAAGTCATTTCGTAGGGCAATTGATTATTTCCACAAACACCCAAGGTCCAACACGATCACACTACCTCCACCCACATAATATGAAGCGGTCAGACCGTGACTTAAAGTATGCAAACCATACATGAGAAATTTCGTTTCCATGTATAAATATAATGAGAAGCATATAGCGTTTTCGTTTTGACGTTTTCGGAGGTCAGAATGTCCTGTTCTTTCCACCGGGAACCAATAAGTCTATGTATGATATATTAGTTCAGATCAGACTTCAATAAAACCGAAAATGGAAAATGTCATGCCATTATGTTCGGGATTGACGTCTGGAGAGTTCCTGCAATTGTTATTCACTAGCAACGCTCTGTTTGACGTTGGAACGCGAACGATGGGAACCATGGGGAATATTGAGCTGACGAAACAGAAGCTAAGGTAATCAGGTCTAAATAAAGATTCCATGTTGCATGTCGTTATGTTTCTTAGCTGTACGGGGCGGTGGGTCAGCCGAGTGGACAAAGCGTTCGATAGCCATGCTGAAGACCCGAGTTTGATACCCACATGGACACAATGCGTGAACCCCAATTCTGGTGTCCCCTGCCGTGATATTCCTGGAATGTTGCTAAAAGTGGCGTAAAACCATGCTCACTCATTCCTATTCTTTGTAACTTGCAGCGGTATTGGGTGATTCCCGTTAGCGGCGTAAAACTAAACTCACCCAGTTTCTCTTCTGTGGTTTCAGTGTGCTTATAGGTTACACTTAGCGCTGAACAATAAAATGACATCAACGACACCTGATGTTCTCGGTTACGAACATTTCGAAACATTTTGATTTCACCCTATTAGCAAGTATGGAGCAAGATCTACATACATATATGTACGTAATGGGGTCGGTTATCGGTTTACTATGTAAAGGTAGTGGGGCATCCTTGTGTTATGTAAAGTGTTGGTTTGTCACACAGTAGAATAGGTCCGATTCCGTAAATGGCGCAGTGTGTAAAGCCAGGAGGGTGCTTATGGCTGGAGGACTGCTAAACGCTCCGTCATACCTTTGTCCTCCCAGGTGCAGATGCCTTGATGGAATTGGTAACATTTGCTCAGTCAACGGTACATGTGCAATTATTAGTATGGGAATGGATTTGTTCCGGATATTTACCACTGATCACACGCCCTGAGCATCTCTAGAAAATAACTCTAACGAAGAGATCTCGTTGATTATTGTCTCAAATAAGCCTTCGTTTTATGAACGCAAGACACACGTTCACCGTTATATGGCCGTTCACCGCAAAGCCCAAAGGCTGCTTTCCTAGGTCAACGTGACATGTCAATCTGCTTCTATTTGCTTTAGACAAATTGAATTGATATCAGTATTGTCATGAAACGTATTGTAATGACATCATATCAACCGTCTGGGTCAGATCTACAGAAGATAACATCTGAAAGCCTAGAACGTTTTGAAAACATCTTGAATGCGATTATGAACGTTACCAAAGGTCGACTTGACATTAACACTTTTTTCGAACTAAATTTGTTATTTGGATCATGTTCTGGAGCAACATGCTCAAACATAATCACCTGAAGGAACCTGGGTCTGTCACTGTAAAGACGATTACACTAACAGTGGGCTGTTAAATATATTCCTAACTGAAAAAGCAAAAGACCGCTTGAGGGTTGAAGTTGAAGTTTAGGCTTCACGGCCCTTTTATCATTATTGCATCCTGCATGTGCTGATGTATTGGACAAACATTCTGTTACACCAGGGGTGGTGGGGCAGCCTAGTAGGTAAAGCGTTCGCTCATCACGTCGAAGACCTGGGTTCGATTCCTTCCCCTCATGGGTACAATGTGTGAAGCCAATTTATGGTGTCTGAAGTCATAATTTTATTAACAGCGTCGTAAATAGAAACCTCACCAAGTCACTCATTGTTACACCATCCAGCATGTTAAGTGACACAGTTTGCTGGCCCCAATCTGAAGGATCCTGTTTTATCTACTAATGACATCAACCAGGCAGGGTAACAACAAGTAACATTTTGAATCTCTGTATGACAGATTGAAAAACCGACTCTATCCGCTCTTCGCCACTCAAGACGGACAAAAATCGAATTGAAACCATAAGTTAAAACGTTAGTAAAACCCGAGAGACACCACAGAACCAACAGAGTGTATACTGGGTTCAAAGGGGTCTTATCCAAAGGGGTCTTTTACACCATACTCAGACATACTCGAACAATATCACTGCGGGAACGCCAGATATACAGCACAGTTGAACCTTACAGGGAATCAAACCCTTGGCTAATGCGAGAGGAGGGGACGCTTTACCCACTAAGCTGACCCAAACATGCGGTTCCTATCTGAGCCATATTGTAGACAAAGTAAGAACATACATGTCAATGATATTAAGGAACTGCTAACTGCTAACACCCTGAGTGATGCTTTTATCTTGCGTTTTCTTCTTCACTCTAATGAAGCCAAGCCTTAGGAAAGCTGCACCGAGCCACCAGCTCTTTAACCCAAAGATCATAGTCGCAACGCGTGATGGAGGCCTCGACGTGCAGGATGCAACAGTTTGTCTGCACTAATCACGCCGTTCTGTCAATTGCGCAGTGCGTGGCCGCACAGTTGACGTGTTGCACCATGTATTTACCCACACTGCCAGTTCGTCTCGCGTGTACTCCATCACCGCAGCGCTTCGCCTTTGCTGACACGCTCAGTAAATTTAGTTCTGGAAAAATATTTCAGTTTTCATATAGTTTCAGATTGTATAGGAAATATTATTTGATGTTTGTTTTGTTGGCGTTGGACATGGCCAAATAGTTCATTTTTAGTGAGTTTTATATTGGAATGCTGTATAAGACATGCTCCTCGGTGTGGGCAGTATGACGAAGTACTTGTAAAAAACAACATGCTTTGGTGAGATTATGTCGGAAAATACGAGTATTAAAAGCATTAAAAGACAATAAAATGTCTTGCCGCGAGGACTGTATCGACCCTTATCAACTAACCAGCTCACATGCAAATATATATTACGGGGAATTTGTAACTTGAAATCATTCTAAGGTTTGACTAATGTTTTCTTCACGGTTGACCTGAAAAATATCGTTCCTCTGTTTTGGTGAATGTACTGGATGTCATAAAAAGTATACTATGTGAGACATGATTCTGAGTGTGAGGATTATTAAAAAGTATATGTACAAGATACCATACTTTGGCAAGAATATGTCAGAAAATACGAGTATTTAGAGAAAACATAATTAGCGATTATGTCGACCGTTGTCCACCAATCACCTCACATACAGATACGCTGCTAAAAGAAGCGTACCCGACGCAAAACCATAAACAAAGCTGACACTGTCGTTATAATAAGACAGTCACAGAATAAACACATATACTGCCATATACTGAACATAAACACATATACTGCCATATACTGAACATAAACACATATACTGGCATATACTGGACATAAACACATATACTGACATATACTGAACATGAACACATATAATGACATATACTGAACATAAACACATATTCTGACATATACTGGACATAAACACATACACTGACATATATGAACATAAACACATACACTGACACATACTGAACACAAACACATATTCTGACATATACTGGACATAAACACATACACTGACATATATGAACATAAACACATACACTGACACATACTGAACACAAACACATACACTGACATATACTGAACATAAACACATATACTGAACATAAACACATATACTGGACATAAACACATATACTGACATATACTGGACATAAACACATATACTGACATATACAGTACAGCATAAGATACACAATCTCATAAAAGTAAGCATTTATGTTTATGTCTTCTATTCAAACACTTGACAAAAACATTTTGGGCTGCCTAGATGTCAGTGCTATCCTTCCACAGTCCAAATGCATGTATGTGTTTCTAGAAATGACTGTCAGAGAACTGTTTATTGGATCAGTCTACTAGTATATTCTCGCAATTGTGTTTAGTGAAAGAACCCTAATCATGTGAATCTTAGACAGGTCCAGAATGATTTGGCAAGTCTAGACTGCCTCAGCTTCTCAAATAAAGGATTGTTCTTTTGCCATTTAGACTTGTTTCGTACATAGTAGTGGATTATAGCACATTATGGCACATTATAGCACATTATGGCACATTATAGCACATTATGGCACATTATAGCACATTATTATATAGTACGTTGTTGTCATTATGCTACGTAGTCTCTAACGTTATTCTCTTCCTGATTACACTGACAGTGTGAAACAGGTCAGAATTTTATCTAAGCAAAGGATCTTCAGACTTTTGTCTTGGGTGTGCGTGTGCGTGTGCGTGTGCGTGTACATGTGCGTGTATATATACAAACACAAGACAAAAGTATGAAGATCCTTGGCACAGACATAATTTCTTGATATCTATCTTAAGATGACAGGACTTTATATCCGGATTAATATCAGTCTACCACGGAATGTTCCCAGTTTTCAGTCTGGTTATTCGCAATATTAGCGCACAAGACGATAACGTTCTTCGCTGTCTAGGAAGAGCTATGATATCAGGTTCTGCCGCTATGCATACAGATCCTCAATCAAATAATTTGAGCACGGCTTTGAAAATATTGATCAAATATTAAAGTTTACATTTCCTTACATGACTGAAATAGCTGGTAAACATTCAGCCTGGGCTATACAAGGCTGTGCGTGATAGAAACACGGTCTCAATATGAAAATATTCAACGAGAATCCACGCAAGATTGGTAAAATGAACGGCGCTGTCCCAACCGACGTAATCGCGGGTGATTTCTGTTTGACAAATGTATTTTTCAACATAAATATATTACCAAGGGGTTCTTGGAGCCAATATGTATTAGTCTGCAGCCTTGACATTTGGTTCATTTACAGAAACAATCTGCAAGCGTGACTGTCATCTTTGAACGATCTGTCAACTGGCTGCAAGACTTCTTGTGGTTCGCAGAACTGTATGTATCTTGTCTCGGATAGCTGTAGAGTCATCAATTGTAGAGACAATATCTGTCTTTTCCCGACTGAAACCATGTTTATCAGATTGAGCGGGCTGTTCCGAATATGTTTGAGAGAGTCGTATGGGATAAAGAATGGAGAACTGGAAACACGAGCCCAGGAGTAATCGATTCAATCTTTTGTTGCATTTCCACAAGAGCTCTACGATTTATCAACACGACAATTTCATTCTATAATATATATAATCATAAATAGTTCCGTATATAATATGTTATATACAACTTCATATTGCTGCAGAAATGTTGGAAAGGGTTCTATTAAAACATGAATCATTGATGAGTATGGTTTCAAAAGCGAAATATTTAAAAAAATCATTTTAGAGAAGTCAAATTTAGTTTCTTTCGCAACACAACTGAAAGTTCATCACGGAACTAGTTCTGAGCGACAAGCCCTCGAGGGTACTTTCAGTTAAACCTGTGGCAAATATCACTCACTATACATTGACGTAGATAGGTTATACCCTTTATATAGAAACTTTTCCGTAAGTAAGTGAGCGAGGTTAGTTTTACACAATTGTGAAAGTAAAGCGCAGTTATTTCATACAGATCACCTTGGAACACAAGCCCCTTTTTGGAAGAACGCCAAGCTTACCCACCGACATACACACACATACATACACATGCACACACAAACACACACAGACTAAATAGTTGTTCCAAATTCACAGTATTGTTTCACATAAGAATTTTGTTTAATTAGACATGGCACAATAGCAGACTTATGGAAAGCTTAAATTTCACAAAATACTAAAGAACCTAAGAAGACGAGATCTGAAGTCCATATGTCTCAAACAATTCATAAACACCAGCATTTGCAAAGGATATACACGTTCCGAAATATGACATCCAACTTCTTCTTTTTTCTAAAATAAAGGAGCCTGACTTCAATGGTTTCCAACTTCAAACACTCAGTATTAAGAATTAAAGAGTGAGTGAGTGACTGAATGAATAAAAGCAAAATGGAAAGCAAGAATGAATGAATGACAAAATGAATAATACATTTGATACGAGACTGACTATTTGACAAATATCCGAAAATACGTAATGTTTTATCATGTTATTGGTTTTGTTTCATTGTGCAATCACTTCGTGAAAGTTAAAGGGACTGTCTCTATGAATTATAATTGGTTTTGTGTCATTGTGCAATCACTTCGTGAAAGTTAAAGGGACTGTCTCTATGAATTATAATTGGTTTTGTTTCATTGTGCAATCACTTCGTGAAAGTTAAAGGGACTGTCTCTATGAATTATAATTGGTTTTGTTTCATTGTGCAATCACTTCGTGAAAGTTAAAGGGACTGTCTCTATGAATTACAATTGGTTTTGTTTCATTGTGCAATCACTTCGTGAAAGTTAAAGGGACTGTCTCTATGAATTACAATTGGTTTTGTTTCATTCTGCAATCACTTCGTGAAAGTTAAAGGGACTGTCTCTATGAATTATAATTGGTTTTGTTTCATTCTGCAATCACTTCGTGAAAGTTAAAGGGACTGTCTCTATGAATTACAATTGGTTTTGTTTCATTCTGCAATCACTTCGTGAAAGTTAAAGGGACTGTCTCTATGAATTATAATTGGTTTTGTTTCATTGTGCAATCACTTCGTGAAAGTTAAAGGGACTGTCTCTATGAATTATAATTGGTTTTGTTTCATTGTGCAATCACTTCGTGAAAGTTAAAGGGACTGTCTCTATGAATTACAATTGGTTTTGTTTCATTCTGCAATCACTTCGTGAAAGTTAAAGGGACTGTCTCTATGAATTATAATTCTCCTTTGTTATCGGAGAGTATGTTCGGTAGAGTCGGTCTCAAATTACGCTGACTTTCATGTCTTTTGCCTACTCCGGAGCAGACTGCTGGTCCACTTTTTTGAATTTTAAAGATTTCTGAACTAATGACCATGAAATAGGACGGAAACTGACAGAACTTAACTGCAGAGAAAAGTGATAGTAGTAGAGATTAAATTCCTGTGTTTCCACGGTGTGCTATTTACGTGATTTCTAAACCCAACGGTTAAAGCGTTCGCTTGTCACGCCGAAGGCCAGGGTTCGATTCCCAACTTGGGTACCTTGTGCGAGGCCAATTTCTGGTGTTCCTGTCGTGATATTGATGGAATATTGCTAAAAGCGGTGTAAAACTACGCTCACTCACTCTGTATAGTTAACGTTTTACGTGTACCTTTGACGTTTTGCTTCCATTGCAAAATTCTCTCACGCACCAACTCAGTGGTGAAAGTTTACTAAATTTAATTATTATTGATTATTAAAGTTTTTCCAGGTTTCACGTACTTATAATACGTCTGTGTTGGTCAAATATGGTTCTTGTTCAAGTCACGAGATGTCCATTAACGTTAACATACTAAATAAAACCTTCGGTCACAATCCTAATAATCACTCAACGAAAATATCATATCACTTAAAGTCAACCACGTCGTATAAGAAACACTAAATTTCATTCCAAACCACTTGAAAACTTTTTTTCTGGCTATTATTATCAACCAAGGAAGCAATAACGAGCCTGGTGAAAGATTTACTTTCACTGCGTAAACAGCTGAACAGTTATTAGATCAGGAGTACGCATGCGCCAGTATAAAGCCCAAAACAGCTGATAAGCGTTAACGGCCTCGCGCACCTTGCAGACAAAGGTCACGGGCCGAAACGTAAACATACGAACCTCGCCGAGCTGCGCCAAAAGATAAGCACGTGCCTTCGTGTACTTCACCTCAGAACCCTACAGCTATCGGAGATCATAGCTAATGGGTAACGCTTCTTCTAAGCGATTTTTAGGAGTCTGTTAACGATGTTTTGATCGTTAATGCCTTTTCCAGGATTGTCCATGCAAACGAGATATGATCTCGTAGAAGATATGTATTGCTGTCAATAATTACTTGAATTTGTGTTGATGTAGGGTATTCGCTGAGTAGCGAAGACTTATAAACATGAATTATTTCGTTGTGTGTTGTCTACACTTCTACAGTGATGGGTTGATAAATGAAAGGGTTTGTCATGCGGAGTTAAATTTAAATATGCAATGTAGCCCCAAAGAAACTATATCCGTTGCATTTAGAAGGCAAAGAATGATGGATCAGTTAAAATAGGCAATGAAATCTGGAAAGTGTTAGATATTTATACATGGTGGTACAGAATTACATATACTCGTATATTACAGTCACAGACGTTTGCTACAATGTTAAATCAACAGGAATGGTCCCTAAAAACCAAGGATCATTGACATATGGAATAATAAGGAGCGAAAACTTAAATTACCAAATTACCGAAGTTGTAAATGGTTGTTGGTTAAAATTGATAGAATATTGAATGAATGAAAGGGTGAAAGAACGAATTAAGCAAGAAAAAACAAACGTAAATTAACGAATGGATGGATGGATAGATGGATGAAAGAATGAATAGAGACAGAAAAGCGAAAAATGAATTAATATGCTATCGAACGAACGAAAGTATGAATGAAAGGATGGATGAATGAAAGACGGAATTAAGAAGGGAAACGAACATGAACGAATGAATGTATGGCGAACGAATATACGAATCAATGAGTGAATGAATAAAACTCCAAAGGACAACCATGAGCAGACTAAATAACCTGCAAATACCAAAGCAGATCAAGGAGAAAATGGGATATGAGGTACTACTATGTTTATCTTATGATTAAAGGCTCCAAAGCCGTTCATGACTTCTTGTGTCAATCGAGTGGGAGGGGCACCGGATATCCCCTGTCGCGAACAGCATGCAAGAGATGATAGTATTCTCTCATGCTGCCGTTATCTACCGCAATAAACCCAAGCATCAGACAGCGGCCTGTACACACCACATTTGCCATTAAGCTCTCTTTATGTGAAGCAATAAATCAATCAATTTCCGCTTTAGGTAAGCGGAAGTACTTCTTTTTGTCGCGGTGACATCAAAACAGAAAATGAATATTTTGGTTAACGCAGAAAATTAAGATTTGCGAAATATGAAACGCCTAGATTGATGTCCTGCTTGTTCCTTTCTTAAGATAAATTGAGGTTACTTTACAATTCGGCGGTTTCAAAGAATCTACGATCTGCAAGACACATTTATGATGAAACATGAACGTAAATAACGATAGATCTCTTTCATAATGTTTTCGGTGCATACCTTAAGCCGAGAAAATGTGAGGAACGACTGGGTATTTTGATTCGGAAAGAACACACAATGCTATTTCCTTCAGTCATTTAGTATCAAGAGTCCTGTAAACATTTATGCCAATTTGGTCGCCGCAAAGGATTATTTTCAAGAATAAAAAATCCCTCGTTCTTTAGTATATTTTTAAAATGTGTATATCGCTCTACTGTATTTATCGTTCTATTGCATAATAATTGGCACTACTGGCGTTTTTACCTTTGATGTGACTCCTTTAGTATCTATTTGCCTGCACCCTTTCATGCTAGGATCTTTTTAGAGTATCACACACCCCGCCTCCAATGTACATATACTAAATCCCAAAAGATACGCATCTATGGGTTTCAGCAGGCTGAATTCACTCTGTGACTTATACATGGCTTTAAAAGCCATAGGCAGACCTACGTGTGTTTATATATCACGTAGGGAAACATAAAACTATAAGGGAGGAGTCCAAGCATGTGCCCGTGACGTCACTTCCTGTACAACCAAATATCCCGTACAGCGTGTGGTCTGCGCAGTTTCCTCCAAGCGGAACCAGGAATCTTCTTTCTGAACACCTTACGATAATCCCTGCCGATTCTATTGCCCTGATAAAAGTTCACGTAGACGTCTGTGTTGCTCGTCCCACAGATGCTCAAATGGAAAGAGATTCGCTAACCTTGACGGCCAGGGCGATACGGTAATGGCGTCCTGAGGTCCCAGGAAATCAGTACCGATCCGAGCTGCGTCAGGGCAAGGATTTGGAATACTGGAATTTGTGCCAAATCTGACTTAATCAATTCATCTCATTAATTCGCAGTAATTATGCTAATAGTCTGAAAAGTATTTGGCCGGTAGTCAATGGTAGTCCATTTCTTGTCCATTGTCGGTGTTCAAACGCCTTGTCACAGTAAGCACTGCCAAAGACAAAACTTTTCATGTCGGTGATCAAATGAGAATTAGAAAATTGGGAAATGTTTTTTTAAGACGTTTAGTTGTCAGAGACTAGTTGTTAGTCTATACGGAGTGAGTGAGTGACTCACTAAGTGAGTGAATGAATATGGCTTTACGCCAACATTCCAGAAGTGTCACGGGGGTACACCAAAACTTGACACATTGTATCCATCGAACCCAGGCCGAACTACCATGTTACCGCACCTGCTATGCGGAGACCGGATTAACAGTGAAGACACAAGACTTAATTAAATAACTCCCTTATCATGTGCCCCATAAATTAAAGCATTCTCATGTATTCTCGCTATTCCAACATTACACAAAAATCCAACATCACAACGAAGCTCTCTTCATGCATCATCAGTAGTAGGTCCAAGTTCAGAAATGAAAGAAATCATTTGATTATGTCTCACTCGCATATTAACGGAGACGACTGCAATGGCGAACAACTGCATCCTGAAACATTTCTGTATTGTATAACGAAACATTCAGACAGTCAGTCTTAATACTAAAGAGTTATATAAGGTTGATGAAGTCTTGTTAGATATCATGTTGCCGATGTATAACAGTAAGGAAATACGGTCAAAGAATGCTACTAATCAAATTAATCTTGAAAATTGCTATATTACAGACACAGATCAGTTTAACATATTTAATCAGGCAATTATAATTCTTGGTAAAGGTCATCGTATCAGGTTCAAACTCATTACAGTGTCCACGTAGTGGTTTTAGATTACAAGAGTTCTGGTGAGCAACTTCAAAGCGTAATTGGGAATATAGGTGAAATGAGAATTGATGGAGAATTTTGGAGGGAATCCCAAAAGAATCCTAAGTTGACCGAAAGAAGCCATCAAACTGATTGGTTGGTTGCCTCAATAGCTTGTCATCGTAACCCAGTGGTGTGGATAGTCATTCATAATATCGATCACCGGATTACGATTAGTTACAGGTTGACACTATATACTGCTGATCATCGCTGCAAACGACAAAGAAAAGGAGTGAGTGAGTGAGTGAGTATGGTTTTAGTCTGCTTTTAGCAATATTCCAGCATTATATAGGCGGTGGACACATTGTACATCCGGCACATACCATTAATTTTCTCCACCTTAACATGGGACGAACAAATATCGACAAACTCATCACATGAAGAAACTATTGTAGTTGCTGTCACTTCGTTCTTACAAGACCTGACACTTCGATATGATGGTTCGATATCCTAGTACACTGATTAACCAAAATATACATGAATAAAAATACGTTGTTGTCTGCCATATAAACACCGCTGCAAACCTAGAACATACTGCCTACACATGTCTGGATACTGCAGTTTAAATCTGTCAAATTCACATGAAAGGATAAACGCACAACCCATTGTGCTGTTATGATATATGAAATGTTTATGTAAATGCAAATGTTCGAGAATTGGTCATAAACACATGCACAAGCTAGTTAATTGCATCCTGCTCACATGTCACGCATGGACATCCTAATGTAGGAAATCAATTAAGGTACAATGGAAGCACTAGGAATTTGTAACGCAAATACCTCACGTTTTTAGGCGAAACAAAATCACTTCAACCACAACCCAACGCATGATGAAATGTGTGTTATTAATGAATAGTTCATGAATGCTTGATTGATTTCATATGCAAAGGATAACGATCAATATGAATTAGTCGTTCGCTCTCATCTCAAAACGGTTGCTATCAATTCCTTTGGTTTTTATGAGCTACGTGTGAAGAGAGGGAAGAAAGAGGATTTGTAACGCCTTGGGGTGTAGGAATCGTTAACCCTGTCATCAGCTTCTGAGAGAATGGTCCCTCAAAGAGTCGACACTTCAGAATCACAGGCCTGTGTGTTAACGTCTTGTATGTGAGAGTATCGCACAGCGGCGGCAAAAGGAACAGTTTCTTTGATCTGCGCAGTGCCATGTGTGATATTACCGTCCAGGTAATGAGTGATTTGTTTTCTTATAGAGGATTCAACGGGCAAATTGGTTCCTTGCTTCCGAAATGTTTGCAAATGTCGAATATTCTCATAGAAGAACTAAGATTCGAGCTATTATCAGATGACATCTGTTCTGTTTGTGAAGTAAATTTACACTGAACAACAAAACAGTTTTTTGTCAAGTTTTTAATAGAAGGCATAAACATGAATGCTTACTTTCATAAGATTTCATTTGTTTTCGAAACTTGCGTTTCTTTTGCCGTTCAGCATAGTATTTTTACATTTCGATTGATGAAGCCATTTATAGGTGATCTTTCCTATTCATGAATATTCGCGTATTGCACTATGGTTTTTTTTTTACATTAAACAACGTGTGAAACTAACACGTTTTAAATGAACTGACTGACGAATGAACTGTTGTTTTCGTCCGGGTCAGTTTCTCTAATAGTATTTTTTAAGTTGAAATGCTTATGACGAACTAGATCAGTGGACATCTGATTCGTGGTCATTTGGAGCCAGAGATTTGATAGAATATATTTTATTTATAGCCAATCGGATTGCTGGCTCCTTTTAATGCGAGGCATGCCGAGGCGTGTGTCGTCAATGGCGTTCGGGCACGACACAGACCTGTTTGCGATGACTTAATGTACGTGAACTCATTATGGGTTAGGAGTAAGTGGCTGCGAAGGAACAACAATTAGCGCGCTGACAGGTGCCATCAGTTCGGCATGTTTTGGTGCGTGTCGTTTGTATATGTGATGAAATAAACACTGTTCCCACGTATCAGTGAGTGACTTGGGTTTAACGCCCCTTTGAATATTATAACGGTAATTTCATCTCGTGTCTGTTAAATGTGTCCGATGCCTGCATCAGACGGTTATCGCGGTTATCGCTTTGTCGAATCCCACTATGGTTATGGTGCTGGCAAAGCTAGAAACCTAATCTGAGCGCGCAAGGGATCAAATCCATGCTCATAGGTTCCTGGCTTGCCCAAGGGGCGTAACGTTTTCTTGTGGTATCGAGCGTCATTGGCATGACTTAATGTTTACATTTCACCATGCACGTGAGGAGACAACGAGGAAGGACTGCATGTTGAGTGTTCGCTCTTAAAGACTTCAAGGCTAGTGGGGTACCCTAGTGGTAAAGAGTTCGCTTGTCACGCCGATGATCCAGGGTTCGAGTCCCCACACATGGGTACAATGCGTGAAACTTATTTCTTGTGTCTCGCCCCGTCATAATGATTGAATCTTGCTAAACGCGGTGTAAAACCTTACTCACACACTCACTCCTTGAAGTTCGTACTCAAGGTTCTACTTACGTCACAGTTACGGTAAAATCCGTTTCTCATGTCCGACTATCGGCATATTTCTGAAATACACCATATGCCCATGAACAACAAGCTCTGTCATTTATGTATTGCAGAAATAGACCAATCAAGCATTATAAATTAAATGCCATGCAGATATTTATTATCCATATAGAATCCACCAATTGAGAACGACATATATAAACCGAGGGGTCAAAAAGTGTTCCGAGTCTGTTTTTAATGTCCCTGCAATGGAACAGTTGTTACATTTGGTTTTCTGTATTCATCAATCATTGTTGTCCGGTCAATGCTCTCAAACACACGCAAACTGCCATTCCTTTTCTTTTCCAAGGCATATTCTTGCAAGGACACAGAATCATTCAGTTCAAAGAGAAACGTATATCTTTGCGTAATATTTGTTTCTGTAACATATAAATTTTTAAACTTCAGATCATACTCAACCTCCCCTTCCCAGGCAAGGAATATCAGGTGATCGTTTTTGCGCCTATATTTCATGGGAATTTGTTAAAAATATACCATATGTTACATCAAAGAGAAACGAAAGCATTAACCTTGTTTACTGTCGATATCCAAAGCCTTCATTGCTTAGCTGACAAGGAAAACAGCTTTGGAACAAAAAAAACCCCTTAGTACTAACATACGCATTGTAAAGAAGAGCCGCTGACGGAACTGAACCAGTTGTTGGTTTATCTGATTAGGTTTATGGATTGTAATGTAGAGAAGTAGGACGACTTCCCGTCAATAGTCGTGAGGTCTCATAAACGTAAGGGCTTATCGCTGCCAAAGCGTCTGGCAGACTTTTTTTTACGAAGAGCAAACTCACGATGACCAGTGGCTTGAGCGTGCGCAGCAACAAAAGATATCCAGCCAGAAAACCTATTATGGGGTTTGGCCGATACAATTGCAAGGTTCTTTTTAAACTGAATAGAGAACTGGTGTCCTGTCTTGTGTCAATGAGATGAAAGATTGTTGACACGATATAGTGCAGTTTTCCTCCATATGTCTAGCCGTGTTGGATGAAAGACGTCTATATAAGATCTACCCTACTGATTATGGTAACAGAAAAATAGAGCTGAAGGAGACAGGTGAGTTTGTTTGGATGAAGGATCAGACATATTTGATAAAATCTGAGACGAACCTGATCCGCTTGGGATGCCACGAGGAATTTTATCTTCAAACGATTTGGTAAAATGATTTGCGTAAGGTATCATAATTAACATAAGCCGTAGAAATCGTCAACACAGATATCTGATGAAGGTAATATTCAACATGAAACGGGACTTTTAGATAAGTGTTAAATATGATGTACGTTATAATGTACTTAAAGATTGTGTTTCTTTAGCTCAGAAATACCGACAACAGCAGTCATTCTATTAAGGAATGTGATGGTGTGCTTTTAGTATAATCCTCAGGGAATGTCTTATCAGACATCCTGGACCTTCTCCGTCCATTATATATTTGGCTGTGATATCCTCTTACGGTCAAAGATAACGTTGGTTTTGATGGTCGGGGTGACTTGGAGGTGAATGGCATTATAGGACCATTTTTCAAGGTAATACTTGCAGGAACAGCAGAAATAGCTTTTGATCCGACGGGCTGCCCGTGACAGCTTGTTCGCCGACGCAGTTGGAACAGGTGGTGCTGATCAACTGGTGTGCTAAACGTGTAGATTGGTGAGTGTAAACAAATATTGACGCTAGCACGTTTTCGTTTCTTGACTCAATAAACTCGATAGCGTTAATTGAGGAGGTGGCAATCTGTTGGATAGGTAATGCTTGACCCACCAGCAATTTGCGACATTGTACTGCCAATTAGATGGACGCATGGAGTTAATCTGGTGATGATTAGCAGAACATTAATGAATGGCTAAAGGGCGACTGAATTGTGAGAGGAATGGTATAGTTCACTGACACATTGAGGGTGGAGGAATTTGTCCATACCCTTCTGACCATCGTAATACAAATATGCGTTGAAATGAAAATAAATCATGACGCACCATGATAACAAAACGCCCTGGATTGCTATGGAAGTCGTGCAAGCCCCAAATACTATCTAAATATGAAACTATGCAACATGTCGGGCATAAACGAAAAGATGCATGGGTTGCTACGCAAATGTGTATATGTGTGACTCCTTAAGATACTATTGGATGATTGAGTGAGTGGTTGGATTAAGTTTATGAGTTGGTATTAGTTTAGAGGAAGTTGTGTGATTAGTGATTGCCGATTGGGTGGAGGAATGAGTAATGAATTGTGGGAGAGAGAAGTTTTTGTTCAGAGAGTTTTGGTTGAGTGTGTAAGTGAATGCATTTTGGGCGAGTGAGCGAGTATTGAGCGAGTAGGTGAGTGAGCATGGGCGAGTTCGAGTACGTTTTGGGCGACTGTCAGTGTCAGTAGTAGGCGAGTATTTGAATATCGGGGATCAACGTGAGCATTGTGTAAGTGCTTAATTAAACTGGGCGACTGACTGAGTGAGTGTTTGAGTGATCGAGTATTGGATCAGTGTAGACTCTGAAATGAACATATTTTACGTCCATAGTGAAGAAAAGTAATATAATGAAATGGAGCCCTGAGACTTTCTTCATTTTCAGAAGCTATGGAAATCTAGACTTGCCACATTTTCTAGACTTGCGTGGGCTTTCTCGGATATATATACTTCAGGGTCTGTACGACAGGGTCAGTGAGTCACGACGCGTTAGGGAGGGAGTTAAAGAGCAATTTATCACAATTAATTCATCCTTGACATTTACAAAAAAATAAAACAAAGACAAAAAAACACTGGTAAGACCTTTCACAAAGACACTTATCGAATATTACCCCAATACAATAAAAACATCATAAGCAAAGTCTGCATTGCTCTCAAAGATGCAAGTCAGTTGAGCGTAGGATCGGCTTTTTCATGACAGATCGTGTCTGAAATAATCAGAACTTATTATAGTTCTTCTGGGGCTAAAATCGATTCTTAATAGCACATCTACTCTTAACTGACATTTAGATCGTTATTAGGGCACATTAAGAAAGAAATTTCAAATTTAATGACCCCGTAAGAGACGCGTTATTGTCTCGTTCGACAGAAATACATAAACGGTATCGTATGAGAGCAAATGTGGTGATTTTGGCAATTACACTGAGATAGTTATTGGAACTGAAAGAGCTCATCAAGTTTGACAATACCTTTAATATCTGTGATTGCAAATTGTTTACCTTTTTAGTTGATTGTGCCGGCCAAAGAATAATATGTAACGGTTGTTAATCATTGTAGAGCATTACGGGGATACCTTAAAAGGCATGCAAAAACTGAATTCTGTATCTTGGATCATCATCGATTTATGTCTTTACGTTAAACTACTGAAGAATAACACAAAAATGAGACAGTATTCACTTTACGAGTAGAGCGATAAGGTCGTTATGGCTTCATGTAGGTGAAACAGACATAAATCTTCTATAAATGTTTATTTTTAAGTCTATGTAAGAAAAGAATCAAATTTGTTTTATATATTCTTTGTGAAGAGATCATTAACTTCATATGTGGGAGGGAAGGAAGTCTGATGAAAAGCGAAAACATCAAAGGCGACTTTTGTACAGGATTTAATTTGTGAAAATATTTCAAAATACAAACAGTATTTTTTAACTTATGTGGGAAGCTGGGACATAATTGCTTTCGAGTTCATATTTACATGGAGATATTGTTATGTCTTTTTCGTATCGCCTAACTTTCAGTTGTGTAAAAGGCCAATCTATAACAACACGGTGTCGATGTTTTTACATGTAGCCTCCGCGTGTATGAGTTCAGAATTATCTCGTTTGATCTGGACATAACCGGAGACAAGTGTCGAACCAATTTCCCACCGGATACGATTCGACCAATTCGCGCCGGACCGGCACATGCAATAATAGATCTCGTAGACAAGCCTGTCACGTGGTTGCACTTATTGCCTCCGTTTCGAGTTCAACGAGAAGGAATAAAATACAAGCTTAGGGTTGGTATTAAAACAAAGACCTTTTTCAAATCAGTTCACGCCATTTTGTGAGACGTATTTCGAAATTGTCAGATTACAGCATTTCTCAACGGATGTAAGTGTCTGTCATTGTGTTATATGTAATCCCTGAAGTCAGAGATATTTTCCTGACTGTGAAAAGATACCAAGAAATGGAGAAATTAAATCATCTGAAAGTAGGGATTTGATACCAAAACTATAAAGGATAAAATACGCGAAGGAGTGTGTGAGTTTAGTTTTACGCCGTATTTAGCAATACTCCGCAATACCACCGTTTGTAGAAACAACAAAACGGCTTTACACATTGTACACGTTGGGAATCAGACCTGGGCATTCGGTGTGACAAGTGAACATTTGCTTGCTTCTCACTTTGCAGTTCAGCAGCTATACCTGTGGCCTGTAGGAAATCAAAGCGGGAGAGTTCACACCAGTGGTTGATATAGTGAGCCTCAGTCCATATAAGATGCAATGACCTACTACCGCCCGCTCCACACTTTGGAATTACTTGGATGGAGGCACGGAGGGCAATATCATCTAATTCAGTGTGTTTGTGGGTTCGAGTCAGTGGATGTGCCTATGTTCGTTAGCATAATACTGTTGCTCCTGTTGGAAAGATTACACCAGCTCGTCACTCCAAGACAGATACATTTGACATATTGTCCAAATCTCCGGTATATCAAATACACAATGTTTTTAACCACCTAAGGCATGCTTGTATTTTGTGTCAGGATTACGTGAACAGTGCAGCATTCTCTCGAAGGGTTTTGGGTTGTATTATCAATGTGAGTGAGTGAGTGAGGTTGGTTTTACGCCGCTTTTAGCAATATTCCAGCAACATCACGGCGGGGGACACCAGAAAATGGGCCTCACACATTGTACCCATGTGGGGAATCGAACGCGGGTCTTCGGCGTGACGAGCGAACGCTTTAACCACTAGGTTACCCCACCGCCCCGTATTATCAATGTTAAATACGGGTAGTAAAACCGTTCTGTACAATATCCATTGCATAATATCACAATCACGTCTTTATGAAGCACTATCAAATTCTGGGGAAAGTCAGAGGCGTCTGTCGAACCAGTCTAACTCGTCACAAACACATGCAAAGGTCAGTCAATTACCCGTCTAAAAGGAACAACACCTCATTAAACCACATAACACGTTAAATCGGTAATTGCGTTGAAATCACATTTGTAATGGATCGGTCAGATTTGGAAATGTCTCAAATCTCTAAAATTCGTCATGTCTTGCGAAAAGTATGTTCTGACAAGAAATTCCAGGAATTGCTTATTAATCAGCCAGTACTGCAATCCACGTCAAGGTATAGTGGTAACAGGTGAGTCGCTGTGTGTTTTGTCAATTACCAGAGTGGCTGTGTGGTGCCACTCAATCATTCCACGTTCCCTGCCCTCGTTACCGGAACATCCTGACCCAATTTTCCACGAAGAGATCGTAACTTCTGTACCCAAATATCTCCTGGTTACGCATCTTCATGTCGTCTTAAGAGAAGAAACCGCTTTCGAAAACCATCTGATAAAGTAAAGTTCAAAATATTATTTCAATAATCCTATTTATTCAATTTCGGAACATGTTCCTTCTAAATGTGGTCATAGCCTGAAGCCAGATTCACGAACAATGAATATTTTCTTCGATATATGCTTACGAAGCAATGTTCAAAAAGGAGTCTAGGTTCCTGTTCATTGATCTTCAATATTAATAATGGAATACAAATATTTCTCCACCCTGAAATAGATTTACCGAAGTCTGGGAACGCTTTGTGGAACTTAGGAATGATCTATAGTCCTGGGACTTAAATCTTCTTGAGGTAATCCCGTACAGCACGGCGTAGTTGACAGAGCGTTTACACCTTGTGCAGATAGTTGGTGGTTTAATTTCATCCTACCAAACGTTATATCAAACGACGTTTAAATCATTGTACCTGTGTTTTGCCGTGCCTATGTATTAGTGAGGTGAATGGAGTATAAAGTCGTTCTGGAGAATACTTCGCATATATATGATGATGTTCATGCGTCTTTATGTGTGAGCGCTTGTACCCGACTCAAGCTGGTTTTATAGTGCCAGCTCAGTGAGACACCATGCCACAGTTAAGCATGAATACCTCACTCAGAAACATTATACTAAGGCTGCATAGAAATAATGAAACATTTCCCGCGCACATAAAGTGACGAGGGAGGTAGCACTTTGATTTGTATTTTTTTATAGAAAAAGAGTGACAAAGGAGGAACACATTTGTTTTCTCTCAGAAATACAGTTTGGAAAATTTAGCATGTGTTAATGAGTAGATTCAGTCACACTCATTCTTACGGACAATCACTCTTTTAGTGGACAAATGGATGATCGGGACGCGGCAAAGTCACAATTATTTTTTTAAAATGGCCATAAAAAATGTTACACGCACAAATAAAAGTGACGCGCCGATGCCTGAGAGACGTTTCACTTTTTTATTTAGCCTACGTCAGAGTTGACCAGTCCTTGTTGATTAATTAAAGCCATCAATGCCAAGCGTCAGACAGGAACCAACAAGTATCATATTTTAAGGCCTTTTGGTATGACCCAGCCGCGGATCGAACCCGCGACCTCCTGTTCTCCAGGCGAACGCTCTAACTACTACACCATGGGTGCGGTCCTAAGTGCTATAATCATTAACACGGGTTAAGGTGTTTCACCTATGGATTTATACATCTTTACAAGTTACAAGATAGCGATTACATTACGGACCTTTCAATGCGTATTTTCACTGAAACTAATAGCATTCTACAGTATCTGAAAACAAACGCTTTGTTTCGTTTCCGAAACTGATACGCTCATATTGAATTACATCGTAAAAGACATCTTTTGACGCGCTTAAGCATAGTGCATTACGCTTCTTTGGACAATATTTTTATATTATATTACAATACCTCTCAGCCACCTGTGTTCATGGACAAAGGAATCATATATCAGTGGGATAAAAACGATACCAGCGCCAGTGATGATATTTTGTGATGGGCAATGAAAACTCGAAATATACTTAATGTAACTACCGCTTCTTTCGTCTGTTAAAATGAAGTTAATGATAATGAAATAGGTTTATATGCCGTACACATTTAAACACATAACGATCATGACCTTCGTAAGTCTATTTGGGTTCATATTAGGGTTAAGATCGCTTTGTGGAACGGAGTCCAGTTAGATAATTCTGAATTACAACTGTTCAGGAGGGGAGATCTCGATACGTGGAGGCAAGGAGGGACGTTTTGGATTTAGATTTGTTTTACAACGTATTTGGGTGTAAGTTTCAGGTATCGGACCAAACATATCTTTTACTGTTGACTTTAATACTTTAATGTGCTCGGAAGTTAATGATGAATATCTAGGGAAAATATCATGATAAGTAACTTTCTGTGTTCAGTATATATATATATCACTACATTTAGTCATCCCATCAGTCCGTGAAGATCCCGGCTAGAATTGATCTTCGGCACCCGTGTCGTAAGATCCGACTAACGGGATCGGATGGTCCGTCTCGCTGATTTTATAGAAGCATTATCAAAATGCGCAGATCGATGTTCATGATATCAGTCATTAGACTGTCTGCTTCAATCTCGATTATGTACAGACCACCCCTAGATATCTGATATATTGCTGTGAGTGACGTTAAGCGCAAACAATAAACAAAACAAAATAATTATTCTGTCACGACTTGACAGATAAACCACAGTTATACAAAACAAACGGTGTTCCTTAACTTCTTGTGTTAAGTACACGCAGAGGTTTCGTTCATGGTCTGTAATGCATCATACTAAGCATTAACAAGACAAATGTTAACGTCAGGAAAGGTTAAAAGACCTGTTTACTCATGGCCATATTGCCGGCTGTCTATGAACACGTATAATTACGAGTAAACACATGTTTCATATGTATACTGACTGTCGTAATGGGGTCGAGCGTCTCAACATACGGTTACGACAGGGAATCAGCGAGACAAGACCGAATACCACCTTTCAGACTGTCACACCAGCAATCAAGTCGATTCAGAGACCATTGACGTTCTATACGACCATAATCTATGAAACAGCTTGATGAGTGCCTGATAATGTAATATGGCGATATATAACAATGTGGCAAGGAATGCACCACGAGCTGTTTGTAAGGCTTAAATATATTAGGAACCAATGGTAATTCATTTCGGCTTATAGTCAGAATAATTGTTGTTATGATAATGATAATGACAGTAAGACCTTTGATATGTTTGTAATATGGTCAGAGTTAGAATAGTTCACGATGAATGTTACAGAGCTGTCTGAGCAGGTGTCTGTTGTGAGGAAATGAGGTTATGACATATCAGTCTGAACATCTGGATACGCTTCAGACATTTTAGGCCGTACGTAACATGTAGGTTACAATGATGATGATGATGATGATGATGATGATGACGACGAAAGCACATGTGTACATTTAATGATGATGGTGTAGTTGTTGTTGTTGTTGTTGTTGTTGATGATGATGATGACGACGACGACGACTGTGTTTGTGTTTTGGTTCCGACAACAACAACCCCAAAACATGAACACAATACTTTTACATGATTTAAGTCAAAATACTTTACATGATGAAAATTTATAATACTAAATGAGAAAAGCATATAAAATATGTTTGCATGATGAAAATGTAAAGTACTGTTATAAGATCAGAAATGCTTGTGTATGGTGACACGAGAAGTGGAACTTTGATCAATGCCCGTTTCCAATAATTATCTGGACGTCGTGAACAATACCGTCTATCGTATTTATACCATTTATGTTATTAATAATGGATAAACGTGCAATCATAAATAATAGGAAAACACAGTCTTGACTAAAGGGAATCAAACACGCTACGACGGCCTGTTTCCCAGAATCTGGCCCACACTATGATATAGTGTAAGAGGCCCATCGGTAACGTGTTCGTCCATTATTTCAAATACGCAAGTCCGATTCCTAAATTTACGATGTGTTGGATTAACCTACCATCGGTTGTAATGTCGCTAAAATTCTAGCAGGGGAGATGTACAGCCATTTTCACATATTGTCTTTTCGTGAGGACTTGATTGTGTCCTGGGCCCCGTTCCTTGAAGCGATTGTACCCGGAGGTGATCGTAACTCCCATACTTTAAGACAGACTTACGACTTTCGTAGCGCTGAGATCGCTGTGAGGAACGGGGCCCTGGACGTAGTTGCACAAAGCGATCACAGTATTAAGGTGATCCTAGATCCCATTCCTTAAAACAGACTTACGGCAGCTGAAGCGTAGGACAACGTGGTAATAGGGCTAAGATGATTGTAACTCCCATAGACTTTTCACTGTGGTAGCGCTGAGTTTTTTTGTACAACGGCACCAACAGTCCATTTCTACAAAATAAATCTTAGCATTAAGATTATATTAACGCCTATTTGTTACACTTAAGACATCCGTAGCACTCAGACAACGGTCCCACTTCACAAAGTCATAGCACTGATCGTAACTCCCATACTTTAACATAGACTTACGACATTCGTAGCGATACGGTGATCGTAACTCACATACTATAAGACAGACTTACGACTAGCGCTATTTTTCGCTTTGTGAAACGGGCTCCTGGTCTGTGGTGTGTGTGCTTGTCGCAAGCTTTGTGGCCGGTATACAGTTGAGGGATTATTCCTTCAATTGTTATTGAGTTTACAGATAACAACTGGTCTAATTCGTACTTTTTATATGAAATCGCTTAGCATTATGAGGTTTTCTAATCTGAATTTGACACATCAGTTCAGTGTTCCATATCAAAGTCCCAGCCAACAACAATAAATGATGTCACTTTCAATTATGGCGACAATGCAGACAGACGACGTCATCACGTTATGTGCCTCTTTGCAAACACTGAACACTATGGGGACGAACTAGTCAATTAACATAAAGCAAAAATAATAATGCCACGAGGGAATCATTGAAAAGAATTCACCGCTATGTAATTTACTGTTGTCATATTAGGGTTACCGCGCGGTACGAATAGTCAGATCCTAAATCAAACTGGGTTAATATGTATGTAGGTCACCCACATGTTGCAGAAACACAATGTCAGCTTGACGATCAGTGCGTCAGCAAAGGTGCTGATTAAGCGACAGATGCAGTTCTGCAACTTTTGCAGCTCAGCAACTGTCACAGTCTGGCGATTACTTTCCAGCGGTTGGAATAACATAACTAGACTCTGACTAACGGGCTAGTTTATTGTAGCATGAATTATGGAATCGTCAATCCATGAAAACCATACGTGAATGCAGAGTGAATATGTTACCGCTAAATTAGAAAATATAGATTCGTATTGTATGTTTGTCCCAATACAAAATAACGAATAATGCAATAAAACTCATAAAGTGATAAAATATCAGAATACTTAAAAACCAACAAGTATCACCACAAATGCGTCTTGGCACATGCTGCTTTGCAAGACCATTGTCAATGTCAAGGCCGGCTACTGCACGTAACTAATGTATGACTAAGATTTAGAAAGCAAATGCCTCGAAACTACAGTATTATTGCGCAACAGAAAGGTGAGACAAATCTGATGCTACGACTTAACATGGTATTTCAATCGCGTAGATCTTTGCTAATCTTGTCGATCACTGGATTGTCTGATCCAGACTCGAATATTTACAATATTGGAATATTGCGGCGTAGGATTAAACTCACCCATGTACATGGATGCCTAAACACTTTTATTTTAAGGAATAGGGTACATACCTGTGTACTATTAATTGTTATTGCAAAGAAGGGGTTTCATTGTATGGTTGTGTTTGCACGCATAAGAATAAGTGAGTGAGTATGGTTTAACGCCGCTTTCAGCAATAATCCAGCAATATCACGACGGAAGACACCACAAATGGGCTTCACACATTGTACCAATATGGGGAATCAAACCCGGGTCGATGGTGTGACGAGCCAACGCTTTAACCATTAAGCTACCCCACACAGGAATAAAGATTTGAAGTACTGTACAGATCACTATGAAACATGTCAAAACTACTTAGCTCAACCCGATGAATGTCGTGTTAAACAACATCCCAGCAACATGGCGACTGGGAATCATTAAGTATTTGTAGGTTAGATAACTGCACGACATCATAAGGTGGTTTTACAAAACCGATCACTTTTGAGAAACCGAACCCGGTTCGTCTGTGTGATTGAAGGCTTTAGCCATTAGCCTGTCATTCAATACACAATACATTAAGAGTATAACGCCATTTTAGCTTCCTAATTCAGCAGCTCTTTAGAATCTATAAATAGTGAAACACATATTCATCGCCATTGTCAACGTTAGCACTATAATTGCACATCACTACACCACCTTTGCTGAAGGATATTTCGGATTGTTTGTTTATTCAGTAAGATGCACAATGAAATGTCTAAGCAATCTGCCGAGAGAGGATATGGTTCCAATCTGAAAAATGATGCTCTTATCTGGCACTACTGCGGGCCGGTGGGGTAGCCTAGTGGTTAAAGCGTTCGATTCCCAAAAATGCAATGAATGAAACCCATTTCTGGGGTCCCCGCCATGAAATTGCTGTAATAATGAAACCTAGCTGGGTCACTCACTCACTCACTCACTCACTCACTCACTCACTCACTCACTCACTCACTGTTCCAGTAAACAGCATTACCACATAGATGCCACGTATGTGCCAATGTTATGTTTCCAGAAATAGGCATCTGCCATCAACTCACTGATAAAGTCCTTTTTCAGGCTCCGTTATATATACAGCTGCAAGATTGGTAAACGAAGCATTAAACAGCAAACAAACACAATTACGTGATTTCAATGTGAAGTAACATCCTGCGTAGCAAGATCTATTAAACGATACATGTATTTCAAAGCACCTCGTGAAGAATAGATTATCACCTTAAACATACAATATCAATCGTTCAGCAATATAATGTACAAGTGACATATTTCATATTAAATTCAAAGCTCCAAGGTAAACTCAAACTCGCAAACAACGGCGTGTTTTTTGGGTTTTTTTTTCATTATTTATATGCTTCATTATTACGCTTCATTTAAAAAATAGACATGCCGCTTGTCCAGGCGTTGTATTGTGCAATACCAGGTTGGTGTACACGTATTAACAACATTCATCACAATCTGTCGATAATATTCACCAGTTAAACTGTCAGACATATTCCGTGCTTTAAATAATTGAAAATTGGACACTTTGTTTAAGAATAAACCTTTCTAGGATATATCGTACGTTATGATATCAAAACAAATGGAATTGTTTACGCAACAGGAAACAGAAACTTGCAATACTGTTGAAACGAATTGTGCTCTTCAGAACTCTTTAGGGTTATCTACTTTAATTTACTATGCTTTTATTACATCCGGTTTAAAATGACACCATATTTAAGCTTCGTTTAATATCATACGAATTGAAGAACTTAATGAACATTCTAAATGCGTTACCCTCTGTTCTGACACCCGTGAAGATCTGCGCTGATATTTAGTAGCCCATGCTTGTTGTAAGAGTCGAATAAGGAAGCGGTCCGCCAATGATCGAGTCTGGACCAGACAATTCAGAGATTAACATTATGAGCATCGATCTACGAGATTAGGATACGATGACATGTGTCAAACACACCAAACATGAGCACTCATCTCGCCTGTTAGTCGCCTCTTACGACAAACATGGTTTACTGAAGAATAGTTCTCACCGGATCTTTACGGGTTATAGTCACATAGCATAGATGTTTTTGAATACGGCGATAAATAATAAACATAGCCTTAAGTAAGTAAACGCATCTCATCCACTAATTAATCGAAACATTGCCCAAATATCCCCTACCTCTCCCCATCAATGAAACAAACAACATTCATTTGGATCGTGCGCCTGTCTTGACGAAACCGATACTGTCAATACGATAGCAATTAAAAGCTATAATTTCAAATGTCATATGAAGACCTGTTAATAACAAACAGCAGGCATGATAAAAACCTATTAATATATTAGGAGGATGGATGGTTTTCACGCTTGTGCTAATAAGGAATTTGTGACAGGTTGATTCAGAATGAATTCTGTCAGAATATCATCACCATCACCATCAGCAGCAGATATATGTCAGTATGTCACAAAAACGTATACATATTTCAAGAAATGATACAAAGAAACATGTCAGATTTGGATTCCAGGTAACCGTTTAAACTTTCGAAAACAGAAGGGGGTTTCATGTTTCACTTCAAAGACCTACCATCAAGAATCTGTGCACCGTTACAATGAGGACACCCATTGTTTCATAATATGTTCATGCAACTCTTTACTTTGGGAAACTTAATCGGTTTGTAAAATGTTAAAGTGCATCTTTGAGAATTCAATGTAACCGTGTTCGAGTCTGCGGAAGTCGAAATAACAGTTATTTGAGTTTGTTGTGGTCTAAAATATACTTGTCATTACGAAATCAAACACAGTGCTATATTATGTTCAAATATTTCTACATCATTGGTAATACATTTGGCAATATGGTAAACACAATAATTGCTTTAACAGTACATTCTCTATGACCTCAAACAAAAATACATCATAAATCTTAAACAATCATGACAACCCAAAATATCAGTATAAATTCTTTTCCAATCATTGTCATTGCAAATGAATTCATTACATTGGTAATATAACACGTGAAAAAATCAAATCACATTAAATGACTTAAATGGTCCAAATCCATCACACACAACCTAAATCCAATTCAAAAAGTAAAAACATCAAAACACACTCATCAAGGATCACTCCACAAGCATCAAAACCGCTTCAAAATCCAGCCCCGGTATGAAGCAACAAGGATGGAAGATGTACCTACCTAATTCACACAGCGATCACATCCTTTCCATGATGAAGAGCAGGAAATTCAACGTCTTCAGACTTGTCAGGACTCAGATGTACGTCCGTGTGTGACGAATTCAGATCAATGGTCTTATGCAGCAAGATCGCTGAACGTCTATCGAGGCAGAGCAGAAACGCTCTCTGACGCTGGTCAGTGCTCGATGAGTTAAAGGTGCCTCGCCCGTCGGTCTACACCTCACGGAGGCAAAGCTTACTAGGAGCAGGTGCTCGGGTGATTGTAAGTTTAATTACTTCCAGGGATTCTTGCTTGGGTTGTAACTCCGTATGCCTGGTTTCTTGCTGAAACAGTGAGTTGGTCATTTTCAAACTGTTCTGTCACCGCTGGGGTTAAGCTACGACCAAGAGGAAATGATTTCAGACCATCGTTATCTTTTCGGTTGGATGTCTATATGTTTAACTTGTGGTATCTGTTGCGTACAGCCACCATTCGGCGTACTCACAGAAGAATCAATAATGATTTGGAATCTACAGTTGAAAAAGAAACTGAATGTGATGTTATATATAACATATATATATAACATTATTTTGGAAAAATGGTTGTTTCTGTAGACAGTTTTTACAATAACTCTCTATTGACGGATCTGTTTGTGTGGTATTGAAATTCACAAGAGAACGTACGTACAGCGCTTTAGCATCACAAGGCGCTGGCACCATTCTGTTCAAATTCACCATAAATAACATAACGAGTTTTCGACATGCTCAGGCAAGCAATACCAAGTTAATAGTCCTGTGACCATATGTTAGAGACTATATATAATAGTGTATAAACGATCATATTCGACACACAAATGGCGCTGGACAATCCTCGCTGCCATCAATTAAGGCGATGATTGGAAAACTAAGTCAACTCCACTTCGCTAGTTTTTTTTCACAGCGTGTGTATGCAGTTAAGCGATATACAAGCTTTTATCGATCTCGGAACGACACCGCGCTGTTCTATCAATGTTAATGCTATCAGAAGGGTACAGACCAAGCGGCAGGTAAATGAAAAAATCAGAGCATGTTTAGCCAGTGATGAAAAGGTTTCAAGAAGCAAAATGAGCGTATGTGAGGGACAGTAATTATGTTAACAGCTGAGGATTGGAAATGTATCTGAATTTATTTTTGTTTTCGAGCAATCATAAAAACATGTCATTTGCAAGTTTCTGTTCATGAAATGAAGTGTTTTTACTGTTTTTCTCTGATTTTAGAACATGGCGCTAATAAGTTGAGAACGTACAATGAAGTCTCGTCATAATCAACTACACCAACTGTCAAGATCATCATCATCATCATCATCATTATCATCAACAACATCGTCATCATTTTCTTCTTCTTCTTCGACTTTATCATCATCATTTGAAAAAAATATAAAAAGGTTCCATAATACACATTCCTGCAGAGTGCGTGTCCAAAGCGCAACACATGTAAGCGTTACTCTGCTAAAGTGATCAGAAACAGATGGATTTCCAATCAAGATTTAAAGACAGAAATAATTTGTTGATATTGTGTCTATGGTTACCGGGAGATTGTATTTTATGTTTCAGTATTTAGGAACTAATATGCAGTGTGATGCCTTTTGGTATGCTTTCAGAATGAAGTAATCCGGATTATAGGAGTTTCCGCTTTATAAGTGTTTCAGACAAATTATGGCGATCTTACGGTATTAAGTGTGACTGGAGTGAAATATCTGGATCTGACTGCATACATAATCAAACTCCCATGCTTTCAATATAATCTTGGAAATATACAAATATCGACAGGTAACGCACAGTGAAAACGCTCAAGCGAATAGTACAAGGCGGATGACATATCAATGGTTCATGGTGACTCAATAAAGTGGAGAATCCCGATAACGGATGATATTTAGAAAACATCATGTAAATAAACATGAATCTAGTCAGATTTGCTTAATAACATAATTTTAAAGTCATAACGTTGCATAGTACGGTGCGATTGGGTAGCCCAGTGGTTAAAGCGTTCGCTCGTCACGCCGAAGACCCGTGTTCGATTATCCACATGAGTACAACGTGTGAACCCCATTTCTGGTGCATTATTGTCATTGACTTCCGTTTATAAATACGCAACGCAAAATTCAGGATATTTCTTTGCAGACTTGTAGCAGCATTGAGTTAATATTTAACTGTTTTCTTGATCTGGGTTGCAACTTTCAAAAGTTATTAAAACAGACTCAATTATTTTCAAACGAGACAATGTAAGGTGAGAGAAAATATTGCAATAACACTGCAATAACTAGTCGCAATGGACTATCGCTATTGTAGTAGTTGTTTCCCCTTCAACAGGCAGTCCTAGATACTACCTTTAGACGTGTTATAAAACGACGCTTAGTTTTCATCGTTCACCTTAAAAGCCGTTGAACGGTGTATAAATATATACGAATATAATGATCTATATAAATACACATGTTGTGACACTTCAGTGAGCAAACGTAGACGTTTCCAGTCTACAGAGACATATTCAAGCCATAACTGCCTTTATGTCGGA
Organism: Haliotis asinina; assembly: GCF_037392515.1. Lineage (NCBI taxonomy): Eukaryota > Metazoa > Mollusca > Gastropoda > Lepetellida > Haliotidae > Haliotis > Haliotis asinina. The sequence continues at coordinate 37,585,846 of NC_090294.1, read as the reverse complement.
GATAGACGTAAAGCATCTCCGACGCGTCAACATTTACCATTTGTCATAAATGAACACTAAAGTATGCCAAATGACAAAAAGGCATAACAATGAGATCTGTTTCCGACATGAGAATATAAATCATATCCTTACGCTATTCGTCACTGCCGATCTTCAAAGACTGGCAATCGTTGGCGTTGTCGAGTCAGTATTTGAAGTGTTTCAAGGGACCACGATTTTACTTCACGATTTTCTTCATAAACATCCGCAATTGAGAACGTTTTGAAATGGGTTATTATATATTTTGTGCATTATTTACATGTCATATAACGCATGAGTGAGTGTAGCATTATGCCGCACTCAGCAATAGGGCGGCGGTCTGGACCAGACAATCTAGTGATCAACAGCATGAGCGATCTCCGCAAATGAGAACCGATGACAAGTGTCAACCATGTATGTATGTATGGGGGAGGGAGGGGTGGATGGATGGATGGATTAATGAATGTGCACATGTGTGTGTCTGTTACGAAAAAAACCGGGAGACAAATGTGATACACAGATTTGTGTTTGGTGTGAGTCACCAGTTGAAATGTTTCAGGTTCTTCTTATAGCATATTTGAAATCTTTTATGACAGTCTGGCAAGTAATTTTTAATTCTCAGCCTACTATTCTCGCATCTGGTCGAATATCCTCATTAAAGCATGACATCACTCGGCGGGGGCGATTCCCAACTCCTACAGCTTCTGGTGCAAAAACGGCAAGCTATCACTTATTCCAATCTCCAAGAATAGACATACATAAACTATCGTCCTTGGTGCCAGCAAATATCTTAATTACAATTTAAATCCCGTCGCTGATCTTGCGTCTCGAGCTCGCCCAACTAATGTATATGCGACGCATCACGAATCATCTTCCATTTCAAGTAACAACTAAAATTACTGCGGACAGTTGCTAATGCGAATATGTGTTATATGTCTCGGAGATGCTTAACGTTCACGCTTTTCCAAGCTTTTCATCATGTCTTCATGTGTAATAAAGGTTACAATGTCATCGTTTTACGGGTCAAGTGTCGCCTTGATTAGGGCTTGCAGCCACTGAACATGATACATCGCGTAGAGAGTCTTGTATAGTGGTGAGTCATTCCTTCAGTACTTGTGATACGTGTAGAACTGACTCTAAATTTAAAGGGGTTATTTAGACGTAATTAAATCATGTAGCTAACAGGTATGCCATTACGTCTCTCAGGAGCGCAACGGAAAACAGTCTGATTGTAACAGCGCTCCATCACTCCCAAAATAGTGGACGGCGTGGTATGCTTAAATACGGTTTAGGAGGACTAAATCACTCGTCGCCGTCATCATCGTCGCCGACATCATCACCATCACCACCACCCCTCCATCATCGTCGTTGTCGTCGTCGTCGTCATTGACGTCCCATCATCATCATCATCATCATCATCATCATCATCATCATCATCACCACCACCGCCACCACCAACACCATCATCATCATCACCATCATCATCGTCGTCGTCATTGACGTCACATCATCATCATCATCATCATCATCATCATCATCATCATCACCACCACCACCACCACCACCATCACCACCATCCCACCATCATCATCGTCGTCGTCGTCATTGACGTCCCATCATCATCATCATCATCATCATCATCACCACCACCACCACCATCACCACCACCCCACCACCATCATCATCATCGTCGTCGTCGTCGTCGTCGTCATTGACGTCCCATCATCATCGTCATCATCATCATCATCACCACCACCACCACCACCCCACCATCATCGTCGTTGTCGTCGTCATTGACTTCCCATCATCATCATCATCATCATCATCATCACCACCACCACCACCATCATCACCATCATCATCACCATCATCATCGACGTCACCATCATTAACATTATAATGATCAATGGCATCATTATCATCATAATCTGGTTAACGGCGGGGTAGTCTAGTGGTTCATTCGTCAGGCGAAAGCCCCGAGTTCGATTCCCTGCATGGGTACAGTTTTTACCAATTTCTGGTGTTCCCAATTCTGCTGTCCTCCGCCGCGAAATTGCTGGAATGTTGCTAAAAGCGGCGTTAAACCACACTCACTCACTCATGACCATCGTGATCTGTTAGATGCAAATTTACAGTTATTGATGACAAATTCTTTATTTTATTATAATGCAATGTTTCGGTATGGATCCCAATGCACAAAAGTATCTCAACTTCATCTGACCTGGCAAGCCAATTGGTCCAAGCGTTCGCTAGTCACGCTGAATATCTGGGTTCTATTCCCAAAAAGGGGACAACATGGGGTCCCATTTCTGGTGTCCCGTGCCATTATAATGGAACAGTACTGCTAGAGAAATACTCAATAACATTCACGTACTCACCATAATTACCACCACCACCACAGTCATTATAACTGACGTCAAAGAAACCCAGATGTTTACTCTGATATGTTGTTACATCTCCTTTCCAAATAATAATCTCGTCGACCACCTGTGTACTATTCGCAGTATTTTATCGTACGGCTAATACATAACTTCAATGCGGCGAGTGTTCTTGCCAACAGAGCACACACGGTCAAGCGGGTCGTTATGTTCCCATTTTAAGCCACATAAATACCAAGACCATAAAACATGGACTTTTTTTTGACTTACCATTCTGAGATTCCTGAAGTTTAGTCCTTAAATGAGACCTGAAGTCCAATAGGGGTTCTGTATCGGTTCTGCTTTTGTTGTTGTTTTTTCTGAACCATAAGATGGATTGAATTTATCACGGTACTGACTTGATACAATCAGTATGTATCAGGTATCGTAAGAAGAAGTGTGAGCTTTTGGTTCCAGCTTACCATCCATAAAAGAAATATGAACAGAACTGCACGGACAGTCTTCTTCACACCGCAGCACTGAGACAACTCTAGATACACTCAGGAAGGCATGGGCAAGGTGGCGCCAAAATACCTTTTCAGAGTTGTGTCCCCTTTGATATCATAAACTATTGATCTTTGTTCGAATCAAGGATGCCCTGATCAGGATTCAGCATCTACGAGCATGCCCGTGAGCTTGTTTTAAGTTTTAAACATCTGATATCTGCATTGCATCCCTCATTTCTCCCACATGCCGACATGCAATCATGTAACGGTATATTCTTCAAGGAGGCGATATAACCACTGACGCAATCCAACTAAATGAACCTTCTTGATGCGGAGAAGCTCACTATAACATGATGCATTTGGATCAACTCGGGTGTATTCAGACACAGAATGTGACTATGTATAGTGTCAGGTGGTAAGGTAATTCTGACGTATGATCGAAGTAATCAGTAAGGGCAATCTTGAGTCTTTAAACTTGTGCTATGAAAAGACAGAATTCTGGAAGGTACTACGGCGTGATAGATCCCTACAGGCCTTTGTGATCAGGGAGGTGGTGAATCTTCTGGAGTCTTTATCTTATAAGGAAAGGTTTATATGGAGAGCTAGCCTCACATCTAACAAAACATGTTTAATTACAAGGAGGTCGGCATTGTGAGGTGATCATTCGTATACTAAATGCTCGGCCTATTTTGGAAACTTGACCATTCTTGTAGTGAGGTAAATATCACCATCTATGTCTATATTACTATAAAACTGCTTTTGTACTACACGGACTGAGTTTGGTTTATAACACTCCACTGCAAATCAAATCCTTTGTGGTGATTTATGTGAATTTGTAACCTTAGTTAATGTTTTTAATCACTTAATTTCTTTTTTTTTCACTTTGTTTTGCAATCTATTGTGCCACACAGTACATACATACGTCACAGACATAACTGTACAAGACAGCATGTTTAGGTAAAAGACTTTGGCATGATGACCAAAAGGTAAGTGAGTGAGTGTGTAAGGTGGCTTTTGTGGTGCTTTTTGCAATGTTCCAGCAATATCACGGTACAGGGCAACCCAAAGGATGGTTCACAATGTCGTGAATCTCGGCTACCTCACCACCCCAGGCAGTAATTTTTCATTCTCACATTTGCGACACAGATTTAGTGATAGTTTTTAGCTTTTATTTTTAGGGAGTTGTTTTTGATTGAATATTTATTTGCATTCACGTAAAGTTTTGTTGTAAATTAAATGCGGGACATCTTTAGATTTTTCTATCCAAAACGTGTTGTTTGTGATTCTTATCTACATTCATATTAGTACTATTTTTATTCTTCATTTACGTTGTGTTTTCACATGTGTGCAATCAAATTAAAATGGACGATATTTTCAGTTTCAGGATTGATGAAAGAATATTGTGAAGATGTAATATGATTTTATATGGGAAGAAGCCTTTGTTCATAGTTGTATGAATAAGACGATATTGGAGCTGTTTTACTATTGTGCTATTGGCTTTTCCAAACTGTAAAAATTGTTCGTTCTCCTATTTCTATCCCATAGTTCTGTATCAACGTCATTTCCCCATTTAATTGATTCCGGATTTGTTCCATAAAGTGACTTAGATTAGTTTTCCCTCTCTAATAGAGTTCAGAAATAACATGGAATAAATGGTTCCCCAGTGTCCCACAATGATACAGATGTATACTCCCTTTATGTTTTTCTTATAGATTTGATCAAACCTGCATGTTCTAAAAATATTGTTTAGTAATTTCTCTGAATGTAAACAGTGCATCATCAGGTTTTTACAGATCAGCAATGAATATTATATTTGTGTTCAGGTAATGCTTGTGGATACTGGGTTCATGCTAAAGCTGGATATTAATGTTTGCCTGTGTTGGTAATTGCACACTACGGATTGGTTGTAAAGACGTTATTTTAGACAATTTGAATTGATTTCTTCATACAATTGATAATTACATCGAACTGCTTCAAAGTTGTCGGTTGTACATTGAGGTCTTTCACTGACGGATCCAGGTTAACCTGTAGCTTGAGAATCAACATGAAACAATAGACAGTTGCTGCGTTTACAGGCGAGTGGTGATAAATGTAGCATCGGTATGTCTCGCCTGGCCCAGACAAGATATTTACTGGCCATCCTGATATGCCAGGAATATTTTAACGCCACATGCGCACAATAAAAAAACAAAATCTGGAGCGTCCGGGGATGAATTATATAACGCTTTAAAATAAACCCCATAATTAGCTACATCTGCAGATTTATTTACACCTGCATCGGCAAGTAAGGTCGGCAACTGGGTGAGAAGATCAAAGCAAGATCAAACGTGCCGACCATAACGGTATTCCAAACACCACGCTCAATGCAGACAGCAGCTGGTGATAAGCACTTCATAATCCCCATGAACCGAGAGAGTAGAGATGCTAGTTAGCCTTGGTATGATGTTATGAAATGAAAAGGCTATTAAACACAGGGGGTGTACATGGTGCATGTGCTCATGTACGTGTGTGTTTCTTCATGTAGCTGCGGATGTGTGTAATTATTTCAAAGATATATTATGACCTCAGAAGCTTTAGGGATATTGCGTCTACGTGCATGAGTTTAGTCGAGTAATTCAAACTTATGCATATGTATATAGATGTTATACAGCACTTGTCTGCACTTATAATGCAATGTCTTTTTAACTCTCTTTCATTGGTACTCTTCTGTAAATTTTCGGACAGTTTCTTTCCAGACGTGCATGAAAATGACCGATGTTTTCTTGGGTTCCCTGCTGGGTGAGTGACTGAATGAGTCACTTGTTGGGTGGGTGAGTGAGCTGAGAATGTTCCCTGAGAATAATTCCACATATAGTAAAACCTGGCCATCGCACACACACTTTTTTAACGTTGACAACTGATAGAAAAAAATATCGTCCGATTTCATATTTACAGTCCAGCTGCTGTATTGATCCTTGTTCATTCCCTTCCAAATTCAACAATTTCATGATAAATACAAAATACAGTATGACCAAGAACGTTTCAAGTAAGATTTTCATGGTAGATACATATACATGATATCGTGGTGTTGTGTTGTGGTGAGGGCTTGGTTTCAACAATGAACTCTCATGAATAATGTAACGGACAGTCAACGTTACCATGCTTGCATGAACGACAGTGGATTATTACATTGTTCAGAACACCTTGTGCAACAATCATGTTTCTATTTTCGGCAGTGTATATCAGTGTTAGCGTCTCGACCCTGTCCGTTGTATCCTCTTTTACGTTGCTTCATCTTTCGTTTTCACCGGTGTCTCACACAAATTTGCATCACCAAAAATCTAAAAAAGGAATTAATTCTTGTTAAATCGAAAGCAAAAAAGAGACTCAATTTCGGCAAGATGAATTCCAAACGCCCCCAGGTCTTGCAATTTATCAGATGAAGAATAACGCGCATGGCATTGAGATTCATTGTTCAGTCAACAGGTTGATTGTATCGTGTTGTGGACTTCCCGAGGGTAACGCAAGATTTTTACCGTTACTGCACCATCTTCCAAAGCTATTAACCATTTGCCTCAGATGTTATCTTATTGCAAGATATTTCTTTTTGTTAGTAACGGGTTCTGTCATAGTCAAGCATGGTTAAACGTGCAGTGCAGTCCGGCATTATTGTTGGAGTGTGCTTTCAGGAGACACATTTTATGTAATCCATTGTGTATAGAATCCATTGACCGATAAAATCACCAAACAAAATCATTACGTAAAGGAAAATAGTCCCAATTTAAATAAAAAATGCTAAATTTGCAATTATTGATAATGCCTGGTGATTATGCTGACACTAATATTAAATTGACAAACACTGAAACATTAGCTTTATAAGGCTGTTCTACTGTCGAAATGAACGAAATATTAGACATATTTAGTTTCTCCCTAGTGTTTGAACGTTTTCATGTTGCAGCGAGAAAACACTCTTGCAGAATTTGAAAAGTGGGTATTCAGTACACTGAACAAAATGTTACTTGTTGTTTCCCTGCAGGACGTTAGGTGCATTAGCAAGTGCAGTTATCTCATAGACATACACGATTTTATAAGATTAGATTGTAAAATAAATGAGGACAAAATGAAGTACACTAAGAATAAGACGCGAATTTGTTACCATGCCATGCATTAATGGAATCAAACAAAGATAGGTCGGATTAAAGGCTTAAAGATCTAGAGTTTGTGTTATACATGGTAACCTATGGTCTGGCACTGTACGAAAAGCTACACAACACTTATCACACTCTTAAGAAATCTCTGCTAAAAGGAGTCTCAAGTCTACAATTTTCACTATATCGTGATCATATATTTGTCTCGTCAGTATTACAGCTTTACAATGTTCCCGGAAGTTACGTGAGCAAGAACGTTGCTATATATTGTACATCATTTTGAAGGAGATCACCTGGAAGGAGCTAGCAGGTCATATTAAACACAAGGTGTTAATTTCAAATACAACACTTCAACTTTCATATGCTTAAATACTGTTCAGACATCAAGCTATGTACAAGAAGCATTTAGTTAACAAATTAAACGGTCACGACTGTTGTGGAGTGCGTGAATTGTGTTTCACATCTCTGTCACTGGAACAGTTTTACCTTGATATTTCTATGGAGTTGATGAGTAAACTTAAAGACAAGGTGTTAGATGTCTGATACAACACTCTCTTTAGCATTGGTTTACATGTACTGAAATATTGACTAGACTTCAAACTATAAATATATAAAGTCATGACTGCAAGGGAGGGAGTGAATAGTGTTTTATGCCTCTGTAATTGAACCGTCTTACATTTACATTACAACGTGAGAAAAGCTTGATAAGAGGTACTCGCAAACGTTCAGCAATTCATTGAAAACAAACTAATGACCTTTCATTATCAACACGAATCTGGGAAATATATGATCCTGGCACGCTTAAGATAGACAACTCTATCACAGTGGAACAAAACATCTTCTACGAGAGATTGCTGTTTGTAAACTCTCACCTCAGCAGTTATGGTCATATGGATCTACTGAACTTGCTATGGGCGAACTAATGGGAGGCTACTTTGTGTGTACTTACTCATATTAGGCATGCGTTTTTGAGACAATATTTATCAGGCACCTGAATACACATATCGATCAGCAAGCACTGGGAAAAGTTCAGGTTATATTTACACAAACATACTGAAGAAACCTGACATTTTTTTTTCATTTACCAATCTTCATTTGGACTTAAGACAAACCAAGAGCACAATGCATGTATGCTATACGAAATTTGAGAAAACGTTTCCAACAGGTTTCAGGTTTGTGAAGACCCAAAGCATATTTACATTTATTAATCGCTCTGACCCGTGAAGGTCCCGTTCTAGAATAGGCCTCCAGCAACCCATGTTTGCCATAAAAGGCGACGATGCTTGTCGTAAGAGGCGACAAACGGGATCGGGTGGTCAGACTTGCTGACTTGGTTGGCACATGTCATCGGTTCCCAATTGCGCAGATCGATGCTCATATTCTGGATCACTGGATTGTCTGGTCCAGACTCGATTATTTACATATAGCTGGAATATTGCTGAGTGCGACGTAAAGCTATACTCACTCCCTCACTATTAATAGCTCTTTAGAACAACCACTCTACCCGTGAGACATCAGGGGTAAGGTTTGCGAGTAAAGGCCGTTTGTTGTTTGTAGTGAGTAATATTCCAGTTACAGGGCAGCGGTTTGTAAATGATCGGGTCTATACCTGACAATCCAGTGATCATCTGTATGAGTCTAGATCTGCGTATTAGGCTACGTTGAGATGTGTCAACCAAGTCAGAGAGCCTTGACGTCCTATTCCGTTAGTCGCCGCTCCAACCAGATCAGTTCTCGCCCGAATCTTGAGAATGGTTGGTGGGTCGTACAGTCAGTGAAACATGTTAAGACATTTTGTTTTTTCCCTGCCTGGTGTTTAGCGTCGAAGGGACAAAACAGGTTTGACGGGATTCCGTAAATCTTACGTTAGCACATGTTGGTTGTGACCTTTACCGAAGACTGAATTCTTTCAAACTGGATACATAAAATAGACTTGAACGAATGCACACTTTGAGAAGAAAAGTCCGTAATAGACATGCACATATTTCTGTCTTCTTTTAATTCTTAACAATCGAACTCATTGCCAATAACTGGCGATTTCCATATTATACATAATATAAAGTGGTTAGAACTCTGTTTTTCTGGTTCAGTTAATATTTCCAGACGGAGTCACGTTGTTTTCCGAATTGATAGTACTTACCGTGCGATTTTACCATATAAAATAGCGTACCTTTTCTCCCCTGACTTACACAAACAAAGCATGATGTTGTTTGATAAAAACTAAAATGCCGCAATTTTATGACCCAGGTGCAAAGCGTGAAAGACATATGACCACATACTTGCCTCTGTGAAAACAAATATAGTATATACTTCACCTTTGAGACAGAATATTTTTTTTCCTTCATAACTTTCGAAGTTTGAAGGTCTTCACACCAAGCAAGCTAAAGTATGGCAAAACATGATGAATACAGCATTTTTCTTGGCTTGGTGTAGCAGTACCTAAGTTAGAGATATGTTCAACAAAACCGATTGTACACAAAGAACTGGGTTTATATAAAGTTCCATCGAATCTCAAAGAGTGGAGAAAAGGATTAGAGTAAGGTGATTAAGCTATGAAGGTTTATGCTGAAATTGCGGTTAAAGTTACAAGATACACACTCTGGGGTCTGAAAGACAAGTTACACCCCTGCGTCATCACAGAAGAGTAATGATGTTAGTAACGGACTTTAAAGTACACTTTGAGTAGCTAACAGGTTGGTAGACGTGTCTACTACCAATCCACGTGTGATCTGGGGAACGTCTGTGTCAGTTCAACTACCTATGGTTTATTTAGCTCGATCTTACTTATCAATCAACCAACTTTAGATAAAAATTACTTGAAGACATAATTGTTTTGGGAACCCGCACAGGACGGAGGAATCTATCTCCCTCTTCAGCTCAGAGGCGTGACAAGGTGCACGTGGATATTATGCTACATGTGAAGTCGTCAATGCCTTTTTCTATATTTACTGTTGTCCACAAACCAACCTTCATCTCCAGGTGACTTCACACATCCTTGGGTCGAGCAGGGCACCCTGTTCAGCGAAGTTCAGACTTCTGTGGCCACATGTTATCATGTTTAATTGTTTGTTGACCACAACATTCTAGCTATATGACATCGGTCTGTAATATAGTCTGGACATGCCAATCAAGTGAATGAAATCATGAACATAGAGGAATAGAGATACGGCGACGTGCATGAACCAAATCAGTCAGTCTGGCCACCAGGTCCCTTTGTCACCTCCCTTTATTTGCTAAAATTCAAGTGTTCATGGGTCTTGTCATGCTATCTAATGAGGTATGTCTCTACAAATGGCTGTTCCATGTCAGCAACTCTTGGTAGTCCCTTTGTACAAGGACCAGAATTACGACCAGACAGTGCCAGTCTGTCTCACAGACCCTAGAGAATACATAAAAATGTGATAATCAAGAATGACAGTAACGTTTAAGTTACCTCAGTAAGACATTGGTTTGTGTTCATTCCTGGATTCTATTCATTGTTATTTGTAGATTTATGATTTGGAAATGGAATGACAAATTAATAACAATCCAAACGCTTACAATAGGTCTCCCTGCCTAGTTGCATGAAGCCCAAATGAAATAATACTATTTCAGGGACTTGATGCGAGTTAATGTGAATACACATGGCAGGGTGGCGCACTGAAAAGAAACTCACACTGGTCGGCCACTTTCCATTTGGTACCCTGTTTCTCAAACCACACTTTGATTGAGTGGAACCGTTTTCGGGATAGAGCACGGAGGTATTTATTGACATTCTGACATGAGATATAATTCGTACACAGCTGTGTCTATATCACACCTGGATTAAATCAACAGCTAAGAGGTAATGACCTAGTCAATAAAAATAAAACATCCAGAATCTAGAGATTTGGCAACAGCCAGTTTAATTATAACAGCCCTGCGTCGAATTGTGTTTATCTTGCTTATCAATAATAACTATTTTCATATAAATATTGTCACAGTGTTCTGGTTGGGTTCAGATTTCTTTATGTCTGTTAATTAACAGGCAACACAACTAACCACAAGATAAACAATTGCATGTCAATGAAGCACACATTCATGGGAAGTGTTCCGTTTTCTGACAAAATCATCGTCTCTTCTAACATGCATGTAATACACGAAATGAGAAAGATCTATATATTCCTACATTTTACAGTTAGTACATGTTATCAATATGTGATAGTTTCATCTGCACTAGGTCCTAATCAGATCACTGAAGGTACTCCTTTCGTCATGTCAACATTGATACTACGTTATCACAACTGAATCGTTGATTACATGAAAAAGCTACATTATTATAGCTTCTTCTGTCTCATTGTTTTCCGACATGTCTCCAAAACAGACGTCTTTGTGTTGTCTGGTTTTTCAGTGTTTAACACTCAAAGATTTGTAGATAGATCACCTTGCCTCATCTGACAAGACGAAGTGAAACTGTACTTATTGTCTTTCTATCGTGCAGTCGGAACCATACAACGTTTCCTGCAAAGTGTGGATTGGAGAACAAACGACCTTGTACGAAAATATCATTAATCACACTCTCAGGATTTGTCGGTGTTTTGAAAACAGTATATTTTCAGTGGTCTCGTACAGAGCCCAATCCAAGTGAAGTTTACCCGACCAGACGATGATCCAGGTCACTCGGACCAGTTTACCTCGTTTGAACTCCAAGTGTCACCAGTGACGGACAGTGATTTACGTGAACCTCCTGTTTATCTTTAACTCCAGCAGAGACCAGCCTCGTTGGCTGTTTAGCCAAAACAGTCAATAAGAACATTCCGATAACACAATCAGAATGAGCTGGCTCACTTGGGCTATCTCGGATCGTATAAATACGCTTCTGTCAACAATTAACATAATTCATTTTACCTTTCCATGTGACTCATATTGTTTATCTGTGTATCTGTCTGTCAGATATTTGATAATGGTAATCGGTTGCCTGGTAATATGTTTTTCCAATGTGTCCGACTGACCCAAACTGTCTGGTCGTCCTTATCCTGAAATCTTCTCACTCTGGATATTTTACTATAGACACATTTGGGGTTTTCTGTATTACCCGGTTAAGAAAATGTAATGTACATTCTGATTGGCAGAACTGCTGTATCGAATGTGTTAACCCTGAAAACAGGTGTCTGCTCTGTGCAGTAATCATGAAAATTGCTATAGTTCATTTGCAGTTTACATGATCGGGTCGACTTCTCGTTTGTATAGGGGTACAAGTAGCTCGCCATCTAATGTACCCTATTCCTTGTGCAGAGTTGGGTGTACCGGGAACCAGAATTCGTCCGGAATATGTTTTTGGGTTTTAAAGGGTTGTGCAAGAAGTAACATCGTTTTCATATACTAACTGACACGCATCTAAATATCTAAGATTCGTGACGACACATGCAAAATTATACCACCTTTCAAGGCATGTTTCATCTACAGGAAACCTGATGATTCTTTATCATCTCGCTTGCCTGCATAAAGGTCACCCCGCCCTAAACGAAGTGGTTCCTTAATGTTTACTGGATTCATTCATTTCACCAGTTCATGCGATTATCTTTAACAAACTCATAACCCTACAGTGAATGAGTTAATGACTGTTTCCTCAATAAGTAAGTGGGTGGTTGGTTTCGTGATTAGATTTGTGAGTGAGGAGGCTAGATCATGAATTGGGTTTTGGGTGAGTGTGTCAAGTTCAATAAACAATTTTGCAGTTAGCAGTAAACAGAGTGTACACGCTTGCTGCAAAGATAAGTTCGCAAAAGTCGCCTCACTGATAGTTTCAAATCAGTCTCCTGATACTGATAACTTATTTTGTGTCATCTGTTCCCGCGACCTCCACACAGAGTAAAAGCTCTATAATGCGGTCCCATTTGAAACTGGAAATCATGCTTTTTGAAACATGAACGCGTAAGTGTATGGGCACAAGTAATCTTTATCACCAGACGGGGAACCATGCCGTCGAGGTTCAGGGGATCTCTTTATAGTCCTCATGCTGTTCCTGGTATTTTCACCCTCAATATATATATGTGATGTAAACGACTTGATGTTTATTGAAAAGTGGATAATTGTGGTCAAGATGTGTTTTCCAAGAAAGGGTGTATTGGCTGTGATAGATACATAGATACAACATATCGTGAATTGTGCTTTTGTGAGAACTTGGTGTCATCAATTAGACGCATGCGCTATATAACGGACACTTAAAAGACACCCTGCTTGCACGAACGAGAGCAGAGGAATACATTGTTAAAAACACCTTGTGCAACAATCATGTTTTATTTTCGGCAGTGTATATCACTGTTAGCGTCTCGACCCTGTCCGTTGTATCCCCATTTATTTTGCTTCATTTCTCGTTTCCATCGGTGTCACACGCTATTATCATATGGCATTATGAAATATCTGCGGAAAAATCCCATTAATACCTATAAAACCGAAAGCAAAAAAGACCTAATTCCGTCAAGATGAATTCCAAACGCCCCCAAGTCTTGTAACACATCAGATGAAGAACAACGACATTGCATTGACATTCATTGTTCACTCGACAGGTTGACTGTATATTCCAAAACTATTGCCTCATATATAATCTTATTGCAAGATATTTCTGTCTTACAGTAACCGGTTGGGTCATAGTCAAAGCATGGTTTAACGTGCAACAGTCGGAATGAGCATTGTCGGAATGAGCCTTCAGGAGACACATTTTACACAGTCCATTGTGTATAGAATCCATTGACCGATAACTCCACGAAAAATAAATTAATTAAAAAATGAAAAAATAAATCATTTCCCGAAGGAAATGTTAAATTTGCAATCATTTATAATGCCTGCAGATAATGATGATATTCAACTGACAAATATATAAACTTTAGCTTCATAATCCTGTTGTTCAGACATTTCATAAACTAAATACTGGATATATTTATTTTCTCTCTGACGTTTGAGCGTTTTCGTGTAGCAGCGAGAAAACACCCTTGCAGAATTGGAAATCTTGGTATTCAATCCGCTGCCCGACGTCAAAATGTTATTTGTTGTTTCTCTGCAGGTTGTTAGGAGAATTAACAAGTGCGGTTTCATAATAAATTCAGATACTAAAATAAATGAGGACAGAAATGGAATTAAATACGTTTAAAAATACGACGTGAACTTGCAATCTTGCCATGCATTAATTAAACAAGGACGCGTCGGCTTGAAGAGGTTGTGTAAACATGGCACCTCAATGGTTTAGCAATGTACTAAAAGCTACAAAACCGCTGTCACATTTATAAGAAATCCCTGTTAAAAGCAGTCAGTTTCTACAATTGTCACTATATCGTGAGCATATATTTGTGTCGTCAGTATTACAGCTCTACGATGTTCCCGTACGTTACGCAAGCAAGAACGTTGCTATATACTGTATATCATTTTGAAGGAGATCACCTGGAAGAAGCTAATGGGTCATCTTAAACACGAGGTGTTAATTTCAAATTCAACACTTCAACTTTCATATGCTTAAATGCTGTTCAGACTTTTTGTACAAGAAGCATTTAGTTAACAAATTAAACAGTCATGACTGTTAAGGAGTGCGTGAATTGTGTTTCACATCTCTGTCACTGGACAGTTTTACATTGATATATAGATGTGAGAAAAGCTTGATAATAGGCACACATAAACGTTCAGCAACTCAACCATTCACTGTCCACAAACCAATGAGCATTCAGTATCAACGTGAATGTGGGAATACAGGATCCTGGCACGCTTAAGATATGCAACTCTCTCACAGTGGAACAAAACATCTTCAACAAGAGAATGCTGTTTGAAAACTTTCTCCTTCTTCGATATTTCGGAACATGGATCTACTTAACCTACGGCCGGCATGCTGATGGAAAGTTAACTAATGTGTACTTACTTATATTAGGCATGCGTTTTAAGATAATATTTATCAGACACCTGAACATACATATCGATCACTATGCACCTGGGAAAGTTTCAACTTCAGGTTTGATCTACTAGCTTAAGGTTATATTAAAGAAACATCTTTGTCATTTATCAGTCTTCATTTGGACTAAAGACAAATCAAGACAACAATGCATGTATGCTGAATGAAATGTGAGAAAACGTTTCCAACAGGTTTCACTTCTGTTAATAGACAAAGTACATTCAAATTTATCAATCTCTCTTTATACAAATAATTCGCTGATGAACAATGATCTGTCTACCCGTGAGGAATTAGGGGTAAGGTTAGTGAGTACATCACTCGAGTCGTTTGTTTGTTGTTTTTTGTTTGTTTGTTATTTGTTCTCAGAAATATTTCAGCTACATCTGTAAATGATCAGGTTAGGACCAGACGATCTAGTGATCATCCGTATGAGCCTGGATCTGTGCATTAGGCCACGTTGGGATTTGTCAACCAAGTCAGCGAGTCTTGACACTCGACCCCGTAAGTGTTGTCGCTTTCAACCAGCGTGGGTTACTGAAGATCACTTTTCGTCCGGATCTTTACGGGTAGCCTCGAGTCGAACTTGTGAGTGGTTGGTGGGTCATCCAGTCACTGAAACATATCAAGACTTCTTGTTGTTTCCCTGCCTGGCGAAAAGGGGCAAAACACGGTTTGACGGGACTTCTATTAACTTCGTAAAGCTTACTTTTAACCTTTATTGCTTGTCGTGGGTAGTGCAGTCAGTGAGACATATTAAGGCTTTTGGCAGGATTTCTATTAACCTCGTAAATATTAGTTTTAGCTTATATTGGTTGTGACCTCAGGTGAGGATTTAATTTTTTCAAATTTGATTAACAGACAGGCATTTGAAAGAATGCATGCTTTCGCGAAAAGGGCATAAGAGATAAGCATACATTTTGCCTCCTTTTAATACTTAATCGAATTTTTCGGTGATAATTGTCGATTGACATAATACACAAAATATTTGAGTTATGTGATCGCTAATGATCTCATTTCATTGCCTCGTTTGTTAGAACTCGCTTTTGAGTTCAGTCAGTATTTGCAGAAGGAATGAAGTTGTGTTCCAAATTGATTGTTCTTACCTCGCGATTTTATCAAACAAAATAGCGTATCTTTTTTCCATAATTAATATTCATTAGAAAAGAACAAAGTTTTTCTTTGAAAAATAAGAAATTAAAATGATGAAAGTTATGGCGCACGTATATATGCTGGGAAACTGTTTCAAAACGAAAAAGCAATATGCCCACAAGTTAGCCGCTATAGAAAAAAAAATAATATATTTTTTTTTACTTTTGAGGCAGGACAAATTTGACGTTTGAACGTCTTAACAGTACAAGAACCCAAAAGTATGGCAAAACACAATGAACGCTAACTTGTACTTAACTTGATAAAGCAAAATATAGTACCCGAGCTAAAAATATGTACCAGAAATATGGTTAAATTCCAAAATTGGAGTTATATAAGCTCCGTCGAATCTCAAAGAGTGAACAAGAGCATGAGACTAAGCTGCTTAAGTTAAGAAGGGGTGAGGGGAAAACTGGGGTAAACGTTACAAAATATTCAATCAAGGGTCTGTGGGAGAGGAAAGTTACACCCCTGCGTCATCACAGAAGCGTAAGGATGTTAGTAACGGACTTTTATGTACACATTGAGTACCTAACAGGTTGGTAGACGAATCTGCTACCAATCCACGTGTGATCTGGGGAGCGTCTTTGTCAGTTCAGATACCTATGATTATACGGCTTTTATTATCTCAATCTTACTTATCAATCAACCAACCTTCAGCCCCTGTTGTTAGCTTCAGCACAGACTTTGCAGATCCCTGGTTTAACATCCTGTTCAGATTTCTGTGGTGTCATGACACCACACTATTTGTTTGTTGTTTAAATGGGTTCAGCAATATTCTTGCTATATGACATCTTTCTGTAATGTAGCCTGGACAAGTGAATGAAATCATGAGCATCGATCCACGAAATAGGGAAACGGCGACATACATCAGCCAAATCAGTCAGTCTGGCCACCAGATCCCTTTGTCGCTTCTTTTGCCATTCGTAGGTGTGCTAAAATCCAATTGCAAATGTTCATGGGTCCTTCAGATACTATTTAATGAACTTTACCGCCACAAATGGCAGGCCCATGTCAGCAACTCTTGGTATCCACATTTGTAAAACGACCAGAATTACGACCTGAGAGTACCAGTCTTCTCACAAACCCGAGATAATACATTGAAAAATGGTAGTCCAGTGTACAAAAATGACAGGAAAGTCTAAACTGCCTCAGTTCTGGAAAGTTAAACATTGGTATGTGTTCTTTCCGGGATATCATTTATTGTTATTTTTAAGATTTTTTTATTCAAATAATACTATTTAGGGGAGTTAATATGAGTCTATGTGATTAAAACCGTCAGGGTGGCGCACTAAAAGGAAACTTACACTGGTCGGCCACTTTTCATTTGGTACCATGTTTCTAAAAAAGCACATTCACTGAGTGGAACATTTACAGGATACAGCACACAGCTATTTATTGACATTCTGACATAGCCTATCATTCGAACAGCTGTGTCTATAGGACGCCTTGGTTAAATCAACAGCTCAGAGGTAAAAGGCCTAGTCAATAGAAAAGAAAAACCCAGAATCTCCAGATTAAGCAGTAAACAGTCCTGCGTTGATATGTGTTTATCTAGTTTATCAACAATAACTACTGTGATTTCAATATTGTCAAAGGGTTCTGGAAGATATGGTGGGTTCAGATTTTTTTTCGTTAATTAACAAGCAAAACAAATAATCACAAGATATACGATTACACACCAATGAAACACACGTGTATGACACGTTTTCCGTTTTCCTTCATGTGGCAAACAATGAATCGTTGATTACAAGAAAATGTCCTTTATTACTAAAGTTTCTGATATTTCATTTTTGCCTGAATATTTAAAAAATAACCGTTTCTCTGTGTTTCCTGGCTTTCCAGTCTTAAGCAACAGAGTGAAGTGGTAAGATTCCCATGTCCCGTCTCACAAGATGTCAGATTGGTCTGCAAACTTCATACAAAGCGTGGAATGGAAAAGAAACGATTTATGCATACAGTCTTGGGATTTGTCGATGTTTTTAAACAATGGCCTCACATAGAACTCGATCCAAGTTTACTCCGACCTGACAATGATCATGACGACCAGCGGACCAGTTTCCCATCCGTGAACACCAGGTGTTAAGAGTGACAGATAGTGATTTGTGTGAACCACCTGTTCATAACTCCTTCTGCCAACAATTAACATAATTCCGTATCCCCTTCCCTGTTGCTCAACCTGTTTATCTGCCTAGCTGTCTGTCAATCAAACTATCCGGTAATCTTTTTTCCACAGGTGCCCGACTGACCCAAACTGTCTGGACGCCCTTATCCTGAAATCTTCACAGTCAGGATATTGCTGTAGTTGCTTTACTTGCTGTAGTTGCTGCAGTTGGGCTTCCTGTATTTCCCTCGTGAACATTTGTAATCTACATTCCGATACGCAGAACAGATGTATCAAATATATTGAGCCACGATTCTGTGTAGTAATGACCAGAGCAAAGACGAAAATCAGCTTACATGTATCTGCAGTTTCCGTCATCGTGTTGAGTAGTATGGGTACAAGTAGCCCGCCATCTTAATTGCACAATTTTTGCGCAGCGTTACCTCTCTTTGGCGTACCTAGAAGTGGAATTCGTCCTGATTGTGTTTCATGGTTTTCCACGGCTGTGCAAGTGAGTGAGTGAGTGAGTTTAGTTTTACGCCGCACTCAGCAATATTCCAGCTATATGGCGGCAGTCTGTAAATAATCCAGTCTGGACCAGACTATCCAGTGATCAACAACATGAGCATCGATCTGCGCAATTGGGAACCGATGACATGTGTCAACCAAGTCAGCGAGCCTGACCACCCGATCCCGTCAGTCTCCTCTTACGACAAGCTGAGTCGCACGGCTGTGCAAGACATTCAGATACAAAACTGTTTAATCGTGTCCTAAAACCAAACTCACCAGCCGCGTGTGAACGAAGGCACTTAAAGTTAACTATAGTATTCCATAATTTTGGCTCACTTAAATATTATGATTCGCGACGACAAATGCATCAGTATACCACCTCTCGCGGCATATTGTATCTGCAGGACTGTAAACTGATGATAAATGTGCACCATTTGTAGAAAATGAACTTGGTGATTCTTTATTATCTCACTCTGGAACGACGTTTCTTACTGAACAGGGTGGTTCTTTAATGTTTTCTACATTCACTCACTGCTCATTGTGGCTAGCCCTAATCCTAATGTGATTGACGAAACCTTTCGTAAGTGAGTGAGTAAGAGAGTGAGTAATTAGTGAGTCAGAGAAATGAGTAGGGTTTGGGTGAGTCATGTTCAATAAGCAGTTTTGCAGTTGAGTAATATCATGTTTCCTGCAAAAATAAGTTAACAAAAGCATCTCCTTATTCGACAAATCTTACTCGCTTCAGTGATAGTTTGAAATTAATCTCCTGAAGCTGACAACTTTATGATGTCATATAGAACAGGGTTGGTTGCTTTTTCTGGATATGATATTGTTTTGTTTTGCAACCATTCTGTGCAAAATTTGGTTTTGTTGCAATTATTAGATTTTGTATTAGTGAGCAATTCATCGGTCTCAAATGGAATCAAACGGACTGTAACTACAGATTTGAAACATCAGCCCCCTAAGTATAAGGACATACATTTTTCACACAAGACGCCAGACGTGGAACCGCACCGTCGGGATTCACGGGGCGTCTCTATAATAATAGTGCTTCTGTCGTATAGTTCCGTGTTGCCTTGTTTTATACTTTCAGTATATATGTTATGCATGCGGTTGGGTGTTTATTGAAAATGGGATAAATGTAATCAGGAACCTCTTTTCCAGTAAATGTTTCATGGCTTTGATGTATGTAGTGTGGTGAGTGAGGTTAAATATACCGTCATATCGACAATATATCAGCCATATCGTAACGAGAACAATTTATACAACAGAGATAAAAACATTCTGAGTGAGTTTAATTTTACGCCGTACTCAGCAATAACCCAGCTATGTGGCGGCGGTCTGTAAATAATCGAGTCTGGACCAGACGTTCCTAAGATGAAAACATTCTGACGAGTAAAACATGTCACGAAATGACAGTAAAAACACTGGAGTATCACAGACATGAATATAAAACTAGAACGTAGACCTAAAACATGAAGACGACAATACAATATAGAACAAGGGCTTTTGGTCGCCAAGAACTGAGGGTAGATCACATACTAGGAACCAGGGGACGTACAACATTTTTGCTGCGTGCATGGAAACCAGCTGGATGTACATCATCCCGTCAGCAGCTGGCGATTGTAGTCAAGTTTTGTCAGAATTAAAAATCTCAAAAACACTTCTCTTGAAATCCTGGTAAATTCTAAATTTACTGTTAAGTTTTGAGGACTTAACCCCTCTTGAGGGAACAGCCATTAGTCTACGTTACTAATTTAACCTTCCAGTCATTGCAAAAATATCTACAAATTATATCAATCAAAATTTAATTAATTCAATTATAATTAACTTTTTAAAAACAACTTTAACCGTTTAAACACTGAAATATTCATCCTATGTGAGTGCACTGTGGTGAAAACTCAGGATTTCATGACTTATTTTCATGATAGATACATATACAAGATATCTTGATGTTGTGTTGTGGTGAGTGCTTGGTTTCAGCAATGAAATCTCATGAATAATGTAACGGACAGTTAAACGTTACCATGCTTGCATGGACGACAGTGGATTATTACATTGTTCAAAACACCTTGTGCAACAATCATGTTTCTATTTTCGGCAGTGTATACGTATATCAGTGTTAGCGTCTCGACCCTGTCCGTTGTATCCTCATTTACTTTGCTTCATCTCTCGTTTTCACCGGTGTCTCAAACAAATTTGCATCACCAAATATCTGCGACAAAAACCATTAATTCCTATAAAACCGAAAGTAATAAGGACTTAATTTCAGCAAGATGACTTCCAAGTGTCCCCTAGTCTTGTAATTTATCAGACGAAGAATAGCAGCATTGCATTGAGATTCATTGTTTACTCAACAGGTTGATTGTATCGTGTTGCGGAGTCCCCGAGGGTAATGGAAGATTTGTACCGTTATTGCGCCATTTTTCAAAGCTATTAACCATTTGCCTCAGATATTATTTCATCGCAATATATTTCTTTGTCATATTAGCAGTTTGGGTTATGGGCAGGCATGGTTAAACGTGCAGTGCAGTCTGGCATTATTGTTTCTATGGACCCACGGGGACACGTTTTTAGAATTATAGAATCCATTGAGCGATAAATTCAGTGTAAAAAACAACAGTCACAAAAACAGTTTTCATGGCCTGGAGAAAACTAGCGCAAATTTAAATGGCAACTGCTCAATTTGATATTGCCTGCAGATAATCATCGGATTGATATTCTGTAGACAAACATTGAAACATTCAGTTTTTAATGTTGTTCTTCAGACAGTTCATAAATGAAACAAAAGTTATATATAGGGGATAGGGCGCATGTCAGGCAATTCCGTACTTTGGTAGTTTGATCCACTGACCTATTATAAATAGATACTTGTAGTTCACCCTGGATGTCTGGAAATGGCAATCCAGTGATCAACATCATGAACATCGATTTACGCAATTTTGATACGAGGACATGTGTCAATCAATTACGACAAGCATGGGTTACTGAAGATTAAAACCAAATCGTCACGGGTTGCCCCAAGTCGAGGGCACATTAACAAGGACGCCGTGTTGTTTCCCAGGGCAAAGACAGGGGATAACAAGATGGCTAAAATTTCTTTCTATCCTTTGCTTTACACCTAGCAAGATGAGCTATAGCAAAACATAATGAATAGAAAATTAAACTCTCTTGGTACAGCAAAATATAGTTCCCCAGTTCACGAGATGTACTACAAAAATTGTTAAAGTGGAAGTACTGGATTTATATCAGATCCATCGAATCTCATAGAGCGGACAATGGGATTAGAATAAGCCGCGCGAGCTTAGAAGGGGTGCGTTGGTAACTGGGGTAAACGTTTATAAAATATACAATCTGGGGTCTGTAAGAAAGACAAATTACACCCCAGCGTCATTATAGAAACGAACGGACTTTCAAGTATGATTTAACTACCTAACAAATTGGTAAACCTGTTTCTAAACAGCTCACGTGTGATCTGGAGAACGTCTTGGTCAGTACAGCTACCACTATTCATGGATGGCTTCAATTATCTTGATCTTATCGCTTAAGTAACGGTGGCTAGAGCTTAAGGACATTGTTTTTGAACAAGATGCGTTCTTTGCACGATGGAAGAATCTATTATTAGCGACTGCGTGGAGTAAGTACATGTCAGGGTTGAAGAGGTCAGCCGTGCCTATTCAGTAATGCAAAATTCAGGGTCTAGGGCGTCATGTCGACTTGTCGTAGCCAGTACGTAACGCGCCTGGATCCGACAACCCAGTGATTGACTGACTGATCATGAATTCAGAATGATTGCTTCAGAACCTGAAACTGTTCTGAACTGCTCCTTTTGGATATCATCTTGTTTTATTTGTAGAATAAACGAAAAACAATGCTTCTGGGACAAAGAACTGGGTGATGCACTGAAAAGAACGTGACATCAGTCGACAACTTTTTATTTGGTAATTTGTTTTTCAGAAAACACTTTCGCCGAGAGGAACAATTCTCGTGATAGAGCACGATTCTGTTCATTGATATTCTGACATGGGATAACATTCGATCACAGCTGTGTCTATATGGAACTACTGTTAAATCAACACCTCGAAGGTAAAGAGATAGTCAATGGGAAATCAAAGCCTCCACGAACTCCGCAAAAGGTTAACGACAAGCCGCCCGTGCTAGCGAAATTTGTCAGCTTTTCCTTGAATTGAGCGGATTTAGCCCAAGAAAAATACATAATGTTATATTATAACATAATACTGTTATATCAGTATTTCACATTGTCATGGAAGCAGGCTGTGTCAACTTCAGATTGATTTATTTCCGTTTAATGAATAGCTTTACAAATAACCACAAATTATAACCACAAAATATACGATTATTTTCGTCACTTAGACAAATATAACGATATTCCAACCGACCATCTCTTTTGTGTAGGTTTCCAAATTGGTCAATGGTTTCGAAAGGGGTCAAAGTTTTGTTGGATTCTCTTGCCATGTCTGACCAAACTTGTGCCTTGAACCAAAGAAGCCATACGATATTTCGTACAAAAAGTGGAATGTAAAATAACCTATTTAAGCTTAAGGACATGTTATGTATCATGCTCTCATGGCTGGTCGGTGTTTTTGAAAACAGAATATTTTCAGATTCCTCACACAAAGCTCGATCAAAGTGAAATTAACACCGACCAGACTATAATCATGGCAACCACGTTTACCTCCCGTGAACACCAGGTGTCATCACCAACAGACAGGAAATAATGTGCACTTCCTGCACTCGTGATGTTTATCTCTTAGTCCAGCGGAAATCCGACTAGTCCGAGACTAAACAGTCAATTAGAACATTCCGATAACACAATCAGACTGAAAGGGCTGGCTCACTCGGGCTATCTCGGATCCTATAATTCCCCTTCTGTCAACAATCGGCATAATCCCAGTTGTTCAACCCGTTTATCGGTCTATCTGTCTGTCCATCAAGCTGTCTGGTAATCTGCTTTCCAAAATGTGTCCGACTGACCCAAACTGTCTGGCTTTCTTTATCCTGAAATCTTCACACTCTGGATACTTCTGTACATTCCCATCATGCCATAAATGTTTTAGTGGACATTAGGATTGACAGAACAGCTGTATGGAATCTGCTAAGCTTGAAAACAGGAGGTTGTGCACTATGACTAACGACAGTCAATGGACTCATCTTATCTGCTGTTTTCGTAATCAGTTCGATGTCCTATGATTACACAATGCCATTTAGAAAGTGGTCAAATGCGACATGTACATGTGTCATATTTGGGATTTCACTTTCTTAGTAAAGTACAAATTCTAGTACTTTTTTGGGTTGAGTCTCATCCAGGATTCGAACCTGCACCCTCAGAGTCAGGCACCTAATCGCCAGCACAAAGTCGCGGTGGCTGAGCGGGCTAGGCGGCTGACTTTGTGTGCGAGTTCGAATCCCGGTGGGACTCAACCCCCAAAAATATTAGAAAATAGATTATTTGTACTTTGCTAAGAAAGTGAAATCCCAAATATGAGATATGTCGAGTTCGATGTTCTGTTCGTATAAGGCACAAGAAGCTAGGAGTACAGTGACCAGAATTCTTCTTTAGTATGTTTCTGTGTTTTCCAAAGTTGTGCAAGATGTACGAACCATCTCAGACTTCATAAATATCCACACTTCTGTTTCCCTGCTACAAATATGACATTATATAATTTTCAAGGACTAATTCTATCAGTAGATTGATGAATCGATGAAACACCTGCACAATGTGATTATGTCACATTATATCAAAAACGTGGCAAGATTTCAATCTGTCATTTTCAATTTTCCTGACATGTCATTCCAATGCCGTGGATTTTTTTATATTAAGAGTTTGGGGCATAATCCAGCCTGGTGAAAACATGTACTGCAGGCCACCATGACTGCCGTTATAGGCCTTCAGGGGACACATTTTAAAAGCGTATAGAATCGATTAACCAATAAATCCAATTTTCAATTGCCGGAGACAAAAAAAGCCCCAGTCTAAATGAGAAATGCGCAATTTGCAATATTTTGCCTCAAAAATGCTAAATAGAAATGCACATTTTTTTCTTTGAATACTTAGCAGCGAAAAATATAATCCAAAACAGCTACAATAGTTCACAGAATGTACAAGCTCTATGACTTTAAGGTGTCCCATTCCAACGGTTCTTTTTGACAGACATAAAACATATATGACATAAAATTTTCGTTTGGTGTCTTAAAGTGTTAAGTACATGTATTTTGGGTAACTCAGCTTTTGCGAAATTAACGAAGGCATTGACAAAAAATGCTTCTAGTTTTAATGCGAACCATGGTGGGTCAGAAAACGAAAAGTTTTTAGGTGTAAGATACAAGTGAAGATATGAATGGTTGCGTTTGTCTGACCTAAGGAGTAAATATCGAAGGAGTATTTCCTTAATTGCTTATTGCACTATGCACGATCATAGTGTTATATGACATTTCGTTCTGATACACATAACTGAAGTCTTAAGGCAGATAAGTGGAGATATAGAATGTATTTGTGATGTATTGGTAATTTTGCAATATAGGTTTAGGGTATCGCCCGGTAGCGTTCTCTAATATTGTGCAGTTTGTCCAAGGCGAAGAAGTAGTCAGTCTGGTAAGACTTTGTTCCCTGAAGAGCTATACATGGGACGGCAGAGAGTTACACGTACACGTCAGAATATAATGACATTTTTGCATACCACGAGTGTCAGATAAGTACAGCGCCTCGAAAACTGACCCACTGCACTGGCCAAAAATCCCAATCTATAACGGTTCCAGACACCATTTCAAGTGCCATTTACTCACTCGTTGAGACCTCATTATGAAAGATCTCGTGAGATAAGCTTACTGTAGGACATCTGTAAATGGATAAAAATAAGATCCCTGCATATCTGGAGAACTTCAAATCGTCAGATTAATAAGAATTCACGTTTTCTTAAGTTCATGTTGTAAGCCGAATGCAATTATATAAAATGTTCCGTAAGCTATATTACTGTGCTATCTTTATCTTTACGACGATGTTAATAATGATTATGATTATTTCCTAAGCATAATAAATACCACAAACTGTTTGACCCAAGCAAATATAAAGGTCGCACAAGCGCTTCTCAAGTTATCAAATTCACAATTCAAACTTTTACACATGTTCTCTAAGT
Source organism: Haliotis asinina (assembly GCF_037392515.1). Taxonomy (NCBI): domain Eukaryota; kingdom Metazoa; phylum Mollusca; class Gastropoda; order Lepetellida; family Haliotidae; genus Haliotis; species Haliotis asinina. Next base: position 37,560,030 of record NC_090294.1, on the reverse strand, counting down.
GGTCTTGGACAGATTATGGATATTTCAGCTTTGATGTTGCATAATGTAACACTAAGGATTTCTCTGATTTCATTATATTTACATAATGCACTGTCAGTTAGTCAAGTGCGGCGTCCTGAAAATTAGACATCCGGGTCTTTTCTGAAGGACATTGTGATGTGTGCTGCTAGTTCTGAGTAGCATGGCATCATTCAAGAAGATAAAAGCCAGCGGGTAGATTACTGGAAAGACAGAAATCAAGTAATACAAGAACAAAATAATGGGTCATTTGAAAAAGTAAAGCGAACAGCTGTAATTGATTAATTGAAACCTCGGTTTTATTGCTGGAGATTAAATTGAACGGACGCGATAAAGATCATTACATGAGGAAGCCTTGTAAGAGTTAACGAGAAGGGCAACGAATGATGGCCCCTCGTAGGGAGGCGTCATTAAACTCGTGAATGTGAGAGATTATGAATAAATAGTTTAATGTTTCTAGCGACGCCAGTGGGGTGAAACGTTTCACATTTAAGAAAGATCACTACCGTACTGGTAAGATTTAACGAGAAACTGCGAATGCAGTTCAGTTATTCCTAACTGTGGGTAATTTCTCTTGATGGAAAAGGTTCCAACATAACCTCATTGTCTCTACACAATAATATCACCTTTAAGTGCGTGCTGCTTTCCTTAGCTCTAAAGGGGATTTTATAGAAACATTTGTCCTGTCAATTTGCAATCGTTTTATATGTGATAAGTGTTATTAAGCTACGTTTAGGAAATAGAGACAAATTTTAAAATGATCTTTGAAATAGACTGTCATATAAAAGAAAGTGTGCACCAGTGTTCAAATACCCGATGGTTCTTTTATCGCAACGAAAATTGCAAAACGTCACGAGAAAACAAATATGTCCACAAAAATGAAGATTTCGGGATAAGGTAGGTCAGACATTTAAACCCGGTTGGGCACATTTGGAAAACAGGCCAGCAGACAGTTTGATTGACACACAGATGGACAGGTAAACAAGCTGAAAACGGGGAAGGGGACAGAGAATTATGTTGTTGACAGAAGATGAATTATAGGATCCGGGATCAGGTGAGTCAGGTCAAGTCAAGTCAAAAAGGTTTATTGTACAAAAGGCCTCCGACCGATATACAATAGAGTATGTGTATAACATAAAGTTACACACAGCGGGAAACACGTTCTTTAAATAATCCATTCCTTTAAACTAATGCATGTGTAATATATAGTGAAAGGTTTAATATTTGAGATTCGTTCTTAGCAGATAAAACATATACGAAAACTTGCGATGGCGGCATCTACAACCAATGATCTTTAATATATTTCTCTCGAAGGTCGCTATAAAACGGACAGACGAACACAAAGTGAATTTCATTCTCTATTTCTATATTGCATAACTGACAAATTCGTTTCGATTTTGCAGTTGACATGTTTCTTCCCTTATTTTCGACAAGGTCTAATAAACCTAGTCAATATTTAATAAAATGGTTCCTTAAAGTTTCAGTCGTGAGTATTGATAAATAAAATTCTGGTTAGAGTAACGTCTTGAAAGTTCTGCAATAAGCATAACGTGAGCTATCTTCTAAAGTTGATTGCAATTCCTGGTAAAACATATTTGCAGACCACGTTCTAAATTACCTAAGAAACATGTCTACACCTCCAACTGACTGACATAACCATATGAAATCATAAACATGGGAAAATAGAAGATTCCTTATATGCGTTACTCACGTAATTTTCCCCATGTTATCTACATGTAAAAGCATATGCATTTGGATGCCATGTTTACCATCTGAAGCTGTTTCAAGATATAATTCATTAATGAAAAGTGAAAATAAGATGGGACTCAGAATACAGGCTTGTCTTAAACTCAAAGGGCAATCAAAGAGATCTGTCACACCTTCCCTGCAACGAACACATGATCTCACATTACAGTATATTGCTTTCATAAAAGCAAATGTTTCCATCCGTAGTCCAGCTTTCCGAAGACGTTTTCATAACTTGGGGCGGTCAACTGAATCAAACGCTTTTTTTGAAATCTACAAATGCTACAAACACTTTATGTTTTCGACGTCTTTTCGATAAGTGCATAAAGAGTAAATATAAGATCTGATGTAGAATAATTCTTCCTAAAGCCTGCTTGAAATTCAGGAATTTTATCACGCATGTTTACCCATTTAGAAATTCTATTATTTAGTATTGAAGCAAACACTTTTCCCAGTATGTTCATCAGTGAAATACGCCTGTAGCTATCTGGGTCATTACGGTCATCTTTTTTTATGCAGGGCAATTATTATGGAACATGACCAACAGTTGGGGAAAACACCTTTTTCAAATAACTTATTAAATCATTTGCGTAGGAAAGGCATAAATGCAAATCTGGAACACTTTAGCATTTCAATAATTATATCATCCGGGCCTTCTGCTTTCCCCCATTTTAGGTGATACCTCTTAAACTGACTAAGCCACTGTGTTTTGGATATTTTGTCTTTAGCATGGGCTCCATATTCCAGAAGGATGACGCGTTGTTCATAGAATTCACCAGTTGGTCTTGCTTACACCTACGCAAACTGACTTTGAATTTCCGACAAGAATTCTTATATTTGTTTCTACTTTCACAAAATGTCTTCTGGTCAAGACTAGTACGAGTCACCCTAAATCTTCGCAGTGCCTTGCGGGCGTTTCCTCTCAATCCGATTGTGTTATCGGAATTTTTCATTTGACTGGTCTCAACATCCTACGAGTCTGGCTAGCTATTCTCGAAACGTTCGTAGCCCTACGAACTTCTTAAGTCCATTCTTAGCACACTGGCTACGGTCAAAGTTAAGAATTCTTAGGGTTACGAACGTTTCGAGAATAATGGTTCTGGTCTCTGCTAAACCAAGAGATAAATATCATAAGAATAGGATGTCCCCATATCACTTCCCACCGCTGAAGACACCTGGTATTAACGGGAGGGAAACTGGTTCGAGGCAGCTGGTCGTCATGATCATTGTCTGACCGGAGTTACCTTGGAGCGAGCTCTGTTTGAGGTCCTTGAATAAGTAGTTTTCAAAACATTTGCAAATCCTGAGAGTGTGTCGATAATGCTTTCGTACGTTTAAGTAAGTACTTAGCTCATTCCACACTTTGCACTGAAACGTGTATGGCATAACCCTAGCCCAGGAAAAAGCAAGAACAAAGGGATCTTGGCTTTTCTGGAAAAGCCCGGCAAACCATACAACAAAGAGGGCTGGTTTGGAAATCAGCCCAAAAACAACAAAGCATCACAAACTTTAATATCTGAGTGCGGTGTAAAACTAAACTCACTCACTTCCTCACCCAAAGGCAATAGAAATATATTTAATGATCTGATTAGAATACTGTGCATACAGAACTATTACGTATTCTGTATATATAATAACATTGTATTTCAGGAGTTTATGGACCGTTTTCATTTACGGATAAGTGCATCAATGCTAATGTTAGAAGACCCTAGGATTTTGTCAGATGAGGGAGAACGGAACACCTGTCATGCACGTCCGTTTCACCTGCATGTAATCGTATATATTATGGTTGTTTGTGTTGCTTGTCAATTAACGGATATAAATAAATCTGAACCCAACACACCTTCCTGGGAAATGAGACTATATTGACATAACAGTAGTAACTTACGATCTGAACAAACATCGTTTATTATTAATGACTATTTAAACACAATTCAGCGTAGGGCTGTTTAACTGGCTGTTGCGGAATCTAGAGAGACTTTGAATTCACACTGACTAGGTCTTTACCTGTGGCGTTGATTTAATCGAGCTGTCTTATAAACACTGTTGTGTATAAATTATGTGGTTGTCAGAATATCAAAGAACAGTCTTTTGCTCTATACCGATAAAAGTTACTCTCAATGAAAGTGTATTTTGAGGAACAGGGCACAAAAGTGGCCGGCAAGTCGAACTTTCTTTTGAGTGCGCCAAACTGTTCGCGTGCTATCACATACTCACAGACGTCTTTTCATTTAAAATAATAAATCTCCAAATAAATCATGTCCAAACCAGAACACGCACATTTTTTTTACTTTCAGGATCAGATACAATGTGCCGGTTACTGTCTTTCTGGACTCTGGACTAACACTTGCTTACACATCCCCCAGTATTGTGAGGCAGACTCATGTTTTTGTATTCACAGGTCAAAATTCTGGACGCTTTATAAAGGATACAAAGAACGTGTAACATGTGGTATCTATATGTTGCAAACCTTATAAGACAGTATGATGAGACATTAAAGCACGTTAACAACCCTATGATTACCGAAAGAGACTACCAAAAGCATCAGGTGGCAATGCTTACTGATTTGGTTGATGAATATCGTCGTATTCCATTTGCGTAGGTCGATGCTCATGATTTCATCCACTTGACTCTCTGGTCCAGACTATACTTTATACAGAACGCCATCATATAGCTAGAATGGTGCATACACCATGACATCTACAGACTTCTGAAAGCCGCATTGCTGAACAGGGAAGAATAACCTCTTCAGACCGGGGGAAGAAAGCGAAATCCCAAATATGACATATGTTGGATCTAGAAAACCCATACTGGGGCTAACAATACCCATACATTGGCTGAAGATTTGTTTGTGGGCGACAATGAACTTGTCGCAATGACGAATGCACCTGCAACATGAAATCCACGTGCTCACTGACGCACCTCAGCCCCTCGCGAGCATGATCGAGGAAGGAAGTCTTCCGTGGTACACGGAACGCCTGCTTCCATAACATTGTTTTCAAGACCATCTTATCTGAAGTTGGTTAAGCGATAAGATCCATGTACAAAATAAAGTCGTGCAAAACCAGAGGTAGGTGTTCTGACCAAGACAACACCCAGATTACACGTGAATTGAATGTAAACAGTTATATTGTTGATAAACAATTATGTTGTAAACATATACTTCAGAGTACGTTACTGACATTATTACGCTTCTTTATGACAGATTGTTGTCTCCTTTCTCTTTCTTAACGACAAAAAAGTGTATATTTTGTAAACGTGTGCCTCTTCCCCCACCCTCCTTTTAGCCCATTCAGCTTATTCTAATCCTCGTATCCTCTCCTTATATACATTTAATTCTTCCAGAGACCGTCTTCACAATGAACATGACGACGTATAGCCGAAAGAGATGAACACAAACTACGAATTGGATTGATATAATTTTGGTAACACCAGCATATAGTCCCTGAAAAATGTTTATGATAATTCTGCTTAAAGATATTATACACTTATTCTGAAAATTTGAAAACATTCAACATTGAATATCAAGGAGCCAAAAGGCAGATGAGTCATGGCTACTGGAGCTGAAATAAGACGAGAAAAAAATAGGGCGAATCCTTTCTTAAATATATGTTTGGATGTAAGAGAGACACGTTACACCCCTGGGCCGTTATAGAAGTGTACTGACGTCAGAAACGGACCTTAAAGTACAATTTGACTTCCTAACAAATTGGAACAATTGCTCTTTAACACTCGACTTGTGATCTGGGGAACATCTTGTTCAATAGAACGACTACCTCTGGATTTGTGCAGCCTCAATTATCTCGATCCTATTGCTCAACCCACTTTAGATGTATTCATCTTGAAGACATTGTTGTGGAACAGTAGGCGTTCCATGTAAGGCAGGAGCTTTCATTTTCTTTCATCAGACACTGGGTATGTGTGTTTGTATGTCACGTATGGCGCTTGAAGTTCATACTCCTCATGAATGTGCCTATGTACCATTTTGATTGTGGTCTACAGACCAGCCTTCAACCCCCTGTTGAAATAACCATCTGCCTGGATTGTGCAAATCCCTGGGTTCAGTTGGTCATTCCCTCTGGACATCACGTCATCAACTCGTCACCTGACAAGACGGGACTGAACATTTGAATAACGCACAAAATAACCTCTCCGCGACCACCGTTGCAAAATGAAGAAATTCATTTGTCTCTCACACAGACAAAAGAAATTAAAAATACAATGGGGAACGATCCTTGTCTAGAATGATAGAAAAATCGTGATTGCCTCAACTGAGACTTCTTGTCTTTATTCCGATTTTCATCTTTCACATGTGTGAATACAAGACCCATGTGTATGAAACGAAATGCCAATATGTAGACTTACAACGGAATTTCCTATGCTCTGAACATGAAGGACACAGTATTTCTGTTTGGTAGAAGTGGTGTGACGATTCATCATTTATTGTTTGATAACTCTAATATATGCTTACTTATTTTCCCTTCATAAGAAAACGGTTTCTCGGAAATTCTTGCGTCAAAACAGAGCGTTCCTATGTCATTAACATCCACAAAGCCCATATATAAACTTAACTACCTCGTTACCGAAAGAACATTGAGCAACGGCGAAATACTTTATAATAGTTTTGTTTGATCTTGAGGAGTTTTGTGGTTGCGTTAGAATCACTTATCATATTGCCACCGTTATAGAGGGATTCGTATCGTGTCGCAGCTTCAGTGCACAATACTTTGGCAATATGTCATTGTGGCTAAATTTTATTGTTCTGTTATCGCAGGTTGTATGCGTATACCAGCGCTATTTGGCACCGGTTTTCTCATGAAACACTTTTATTGAATGGAACCGTTGGATATACATTGACATAGGATATCTTTCGATCAGAACTGTGGCAATATGAAACCTTGTAAAATCAACACCTTGAAGATAAAGAGCTAATTAATAGGAAATCAAAGCCACTCTGGACTCGACAACAGGTTAATGACACGCCTACCGTTCCAGCGAAGTGTTTTCAGCTGTACGTTGAACTGTGTTTATCTAGTAAACGAGAATTACATGACGTACTTCCAGATCCTGAGATATTACTATTATGTCAATAGTTGCACATTGATCTTGACAGAGTGATGGGTTTATATTCATCTGCTTTCGTTATTTGACTGCCCATACAAATAACTACTTGATATCTGATTACATGTAATCAAACCAAGCTTACGTGGCAGGTGTTCCGTTTTCTATGATCTGTGAACACATGTACAGTTTTGAACAAGGATTCAATGCATTTAGAAAGAAGTTAGAGCGGTTCATAAACTGAATAATTATATTATTAAGTATATATTGTGAATTCATTCTATTTCGATGTTCATAATATTATAATCAAACATAATCTTTAAACATACACATATCATTACAATAAATATATTGGTATTCAATATTTCAGTGCCTTGATACATATTAATAATAAAAAATATTCATAAATGTAAAACAATTCAAAGGTGAAAGCATCACATCATGTAATCATTGGCCTCTTGACAGAATGCCGCCATAGTAAACAGGTAGTTCAGTACCTTCAAGAATACAGAATTCCTCCAAGCCATCTGAAAAACACCTTACTTCTCTTTCCTATAGTTTTCAGTATATATTTATTTTCCTAAACATCACTGTGATAGACAAGAACAAATGTTTGCCCAAAGAGTGAAAAGGTTGTAGTTCTATTCCCTGATGTTAAGATGACGCAACATAAAAGATGTGAAATGAAAATTATTTCTAAAATGAGGAACCATTACCAAAACAAGCATTCTAGAATGTCATATAAACAGGCGTTTCTGAGATCTGTGGCTGATAAAACAATAAATAATCAATTGCCTAGCGTAAATGTCCATCAAAGTGACGTTAACGCTGACCTGACAATGATTATGATCACTAGCTGACTGGGACGAGTTCACCTTCCCGTGAACAACAGGTGTTAGCAAAGGCAGACAGTGATTTATGTGAACATCCTGTTCTATTCTAAGACCAACAGAGATAAGACTCCTCAGATGTTGAGACTATACACTCAATTAGATCATTCCAATAACACAATCGGGCTGAAAGGGCGCACTTGAACAATCTCCGATCCTACAAATCTCTTCTCAACAATCGATATAATTCTTCATCTTCTACCGTGATACCCAACCCGTCTCTCTGTCCATCTGTGTATCAGTCCGTCGGTTTATCTGTCTGTTAATCACAATATTAAGTGTTAATCTGTTTTCAAAACGTGCCCGAGTTACCTAAATTGTCTGGCCTTCTTATCATGAAAATCTTCAGCTAGCGTTTCCTGTCGATATTTCCTTCATGACATTTGTATAGCTCAGTTCAGTTCTTATTGGCTAAACAGTTTTATCAAACCCATTAAACTTCAGTGCGCAATAATGACCACATAAATAGTAACTAGAATCAGTTTCCATGTATATTACGTGATCGATCCTACTCTTTCATCAGGCGTCTCAGGAACCTGTGTTCGAGAACCGTACCTCTTGGTTCTTCAGCACATGCCAAGTGCATATACTTACTTTGAACTGCTTACTTTCTCCACAATCAGACAGGAATATAGTATGCTTTGTTTAACTGGGTAGCGCGTTTTGATAAATATATCATCCGGGATATAGTTCCTGAATTTGTCTTTCTTCAGTAAATGTTATCAGTAAATGATACAATTAAAACGTATGTCAATTAAAAAGATCAGATGTCAAGATGAAATATCCATCAAAAGCCAAAACAAGCATCTGGTGTTGCTGCACAGAGTCAGGAAGGTGAGATCCAGAATAAGGAAAAACTTTTCAGCATTCACAATTTCTCCTCCGTTGTGTCTTTTTTAAAATAATATAAACCTATTTACCCCACTGGCTTCACTTCAAACATTAATACATTTGGTCATAATCTTCCAGATTCACAACTTTAACGATGCCTCCCATCAAGATGTCATAATGCAATCGCCCTTATGATAACTCGTTAACTCTTTCAGGCTTCCAGATGTTATGATCTTCATCGCAGCCATACAATGTGATACGGAGCAATGAAACCGAGGTATCTAATCAATTTACCTGTTCAATTTATTTCTTTTACATTTCGCAATATGTTGTGCCTTCTTTACTTTATTTCTGCGTTTCTAGTACTGTCTTCACTGAAGTGTTTTTTGTATATAATGAAGAGTTACCCAAAATGAGCAGTGGACACCATGATGCCCTTTGGAAGTGACCTAGGTGAAATATATTTGCTTCATTGGCAGGAAACGGCCAATGAATAAGTATCTATGCATTATGTACATACAATTAAATCAGAGAAGTGTTTTCTGTCAACAAATTCAGCAACATCAAAGCTGGGATATTCATCACAATTCAAAAGACGAGCCAATGATCATGCGAAAGAGCTGCTTCACTGACCAAAGACCAAGTATGCCGTCACATACTTCCTGAACATGATGTGAGATTCCGGCAAAATGTTTCAAAATGCTGTGTTGACGATTATGAGAAGAGAGTTAATGAAATCAGAAATTCTTCAGCAGTATTTTGGAATCATATTAAGAATTGAAATTACCAATTCAAACATGACTGCACTTCGTATGGAACGTTGCTGTCAAGTGGGTGACGTCAATGTCACAGCGCTTGTACGACCCTTTTGTTTGCCAGAGTCAAGCAGTTTGGGGTATACTTTACCCAATCGACAGCAGTGTAAGGAACGTAAAAGCATATAGAATTATCCGATCAGCTGAGTCGCATGTCCATGTTATTGAAACGTATATCATAACGAAATCCAGTTACGTTTGGTTTGATTGATTTGTTGTTTAATGTCGTCCCAATATTCCAGTTATTTGGTGACGGTCTGTAAATAATAAAGCGTGGACCAGACAATCCAGTGATCAACAGCATGGGCGCCAATATACGCAATGGGGATGCGAAATCTAGTTACGCATGGAGGGAAATGTTCCAGACAGTAAGCCTGCATGAGTTTTTCTCCGATCCTGCTTAATGAGGTTTGACGATCAACTGAATGAATGAGTTAGACGTGAACAGAAATTGAAAGGGACTGGAGTTGGTTGCGTTACGAGAGTGTTTTTGTTTGTTTGTTTTTGTTTGTTTGTTTTTGTTTTGTTTTTGTTTTTTTGTTTGTTTTTTGTTGTTGTTGTTGTTGTTTTGTTTTTCTTGTTTTTCTTTTTTTTGTAATTTGTATAATCACTGATTAGGTGTTAGTTATTGTGGATCGCATTTCGCATCATGCATGTTCAATGACAATTGTATTTTAGTGGCACGCCTTTTGATAGCGCTCCAGCGTTGCATCCCTTGACTGGTTGTTTATCTTGTTGACTTCCGGCTTTCAAAAAAGTTCTAAGTGAATGGTGATACAGACACGCTATGCTCGAATGTTCCTGAGACTGTGTCAGTGTGTATAAAGGCTGGTTGTTGTGTTTACGGACACACACTGAGTTTCATTCGGAATTATACTGGAGCTGTGTGCCTCTGCCTATCAAAGTCTGCCTGTCAACAACATCATCTACATTTAAGATTGACACTTCATGCCTTAACTCCTTTCTGTTGAAACTAGCTTCATTTAGTATATTGGGTCTCATTAAAAATGCCAAATTCTGGTGAGTTAATATTTGGTATTTGTGACCCATTACCTGAGACTTGTGTCTCAATTGCATTGTGCTAGAAATCTGTATTGTGATTCAATGTAACTTGCTCATTGTTTGCTCAATATATTATTGAATATTTTAGACTTGTCTGTGTTATAATTTTGCTGGTTCAGACGTGATTTCTTATACCTTTTGTCACAGTGACAATTTATTCACCGTAACAGTTGCTAGTAACATGTTACTGAGGTGTATTTCGATATACCATACGTTCCTAGTGTATAGAGAAATTATTCTTTTGTGACGACTTTCAGTCACGTGTTACTTTACGACTTCCGGCGGTAGAGTAACGCTCGATGACCTCATTTTCTATCACTAGCGGTGTCCTACTACAGAGCCGAAAACATTGTTCAGGACAAAGTATTCGAGCTGTAAGATATGCAACGTGTGATTCTCAAAACATTTAATTCAAAACAAGACCCAAGTACACCACAGACACATTCCGTTTCTGCCCTCTTGTGTCAAGACCTCAGGTACGAAGGTATAGAAATTAATGGAAACAGCACGAAAACAGGCTGATAAGTTTGGGCGATTAAGGAAATGGCCCTTTGATGTGTACTTATAAGAGGATCATCTTGGATAAGTATATAGTCGGACTAAGCTGATAATGTCTAGCTGAGTATGTTTCGGCAGTATCATATCAGTTTAAATCCTTTGTGGAACACGAACAGGTTTATATCAGATACCAATGTAAATTTACAGAAAGGTCGGTCATGCCAAAAGATTGCCAGACGTGTAAATAATCAGAACAGACTTGGAAAGATCCAATCATTATTAAAATCCCACATTCCCATCTTAACCCAAAACATTTACAGGCTTTGTCTTCAGTGATGTTAGCAAAGAAGTGTTTTTGTCAATATCAGTCTGAGCTGCATCAAATCACTTCCTCCAACGAAAAAAACCCCTGTCAACTAAACATTAGCTGTTCAGTCCAAGCAGAACTCAGAAATGACGTATTAATCTGACTTTGTATCCACCCAGGAAAGGAAAGAAATTTTTATCCTTTAGTATTCATGGATTTATGGATGTTTTCATAAGACAAGGTATCCGTTCTACTGGCAAACAAGGATAAGTTGGACGGCGCAGAGAACACACTTAAGAGAAGCAGGTGGTACACGGCAATGAACAAACCCACTTGGTTTGGGAGAGCAGATGTAGATGAAATTGATTCCGTGCGTAGCTGCACACCACTTGGTCATAAGACTCTCGCGTTATCGGTGTAGCAAGCCGGTAATTTTATTACATGGGTCTCTTTCGCAAGTGGCAAGCGTCAGTGGGAGGCACTCATTCACGCTAATACGGGTCAGTTGTCAGGTCAGCGCTCAACCTATCCTTGTTTGCCAGTAGTGTGAATACATCCAGTGGACGTCTATCACATACTTAGTCAGGGAATGAGTTTAGCTCTATGTCGACCACATACTTGAAGGAAATAGGACAACATGTGGGAAAGCTTCGGAAATATTTTTCACGTGATGCTGAACTGGGTCTCAGATTGATATAAGGCAAATTTTGAACGACCTCAACCAACAGATCAATAGAGCATTTCCACCAGAAATAGCTAAATAAGAGTAAGACAACTGGATTGATGTCATATTGGGTGTACCATTATATAGTCCAAAAATACGTTTGGGATACTTTTGTTGAAACAGAAACAAATTATGATTTTTTAAAGAAATCTTTGAGTATTACGGAGCTGAAAAGTAGATAGCAATTGGCTGGTGGAGATGAAAGCTGGATTACTACTGTTATATACACGGATGACGTCTTCGCGATCCTGTTGCATAACAGACTTTTGATATACACCTGTGAAGACATTGTCTTTTGGGCACCGACCGTGCATAACAGACTTTTGATATACACCTGTGAAGACATTGCCTTTGGGGCACCGACCGTTTCTTTTGATCAGACATGTGATTGGTTCGCGTGTGACATGTTGCACGTGAAGTACATGTTCGTCAATACTCCACCTCAATTGTGACCTATAATCCTGGGGAATCGATCCCTGTTTTTATCCTCTGCCGGGATTATGAATATCTGTGGGTTCAAAAGGTCATTCGTGTTTGCATCGAGCTGATCTTCGCGACCTCATATTAGATCGTCAAACTAAATGACAGGGTTCGACTCATATGTAACTACCCCGTCCTAAAATGGTTAGAATTATAATCTGGGACCTTCAGTCTGCCTCCAGGAGTAAAGTGAATAAATTTACCAAGGATTCGAACTCAAGTCTAGAAATATAGCCAAGATTACATTCCCCAAACTCCTGAAATTAAGAAATTGTTCTGATAACACTGCGGATGTCGACACATCAGATACTATATGCTAACTAAGACGAATTCATCTCCCTGTAAACACCAGGTGTTTTCAGTGAAAGACACTACGTGCTATGTGAACCTTGTGTTCGCATGACGTTTATCAGAACAGGCTCGTCAGTTGCTGAAACTCGTCAGATAGTCAGTTGCAACATTCCTTTTTTTACAGTACACACTGTGGCACTGGGATACATCAAGTCTCCCTGTCAACAATCGACATATCTTTTGAATCTTGTTTCAGTGTTGCTCAACTGTCTATCTGTCCCTCCATCCATCAGTGTGTCATTCAGACATCTGCACATTTAGCATATTTCTGTTGAAATATTGTTACTTACCCTCTCTGCATTTTAATTGGACCAACACTTGAATCAAACTAATAAAAGCATTAAGAAGGTTGGTTAAAAAACCCAAATCTCAAGAAATTGCTAAATTTGGTATCATAGTGCAGAAAAGTGTGTGTTATGTAACGAAAATAGTCACCACAAGTTTGATACGTGCACCCCGTGTGGAACCGTTCGTTAAAAGTAATATGTCAATAAAAGTTCTCTTAAAAGTAAGTTGTCTACTTTATTATTCAATTTGTGTTTCTGACAAAGATATCTGACTTTTGAAAGTCAACTTTCAAGACAGTATGTAAGATTTGGCACGTTAATTAACTTCTAAAAGACAAATTAATCAACTAATATTCACAATATCGAACAACAATTCAGCATTCACACATTTCTCTTCGGAAAACGATATTTGGCCATAATCTCCCATTCTCAAGAGTTTAAGAATGCTTCCCATCAAGATGCCACAATGTTTTTTTTCCGATATTTGGCCATAATCTCCCATTCTCAAGAGTTTAAGAATGCTTCCCATCAAGATGCCACAATGTACACTTCCGTACAATATCTCTTTTACTCATTCATGATATTTACAACGTAACGCAACATTACTTATCGCATTAAAAACGTTTGACAAATAACAGATCAGATGTTTCGATAAAGTCCCCTTCAGAACCAACAAAGGCACGGTGCACTGAAAAGTGATATTACTGCGCAGAAGCTATGCGTTCAGACCATTTTGCATCCAGACAAATTGCTTAGGATAACAAATAACTGTTTATTATTCATATGTTCACCTTAAATGTTTCAAGTGCACATGCTTTTTCTTCATTTTGGAACGTTTCACCCAACTGGCGTCGCGTGAAATATTAAACTATTTGGTCATACTCTCTAACATTTATGAGCTAAAGCAATATAACGTCATTATGTTACCTCTTACAAGGCTTGGGGATATAATGATTTCCATTTTTGTTTTCCAACAATAAAAATAAATCAATAGCAGCTGTTTGCTTTTCTTTTTGACATATTATGGAAATGAGCAACGGGGGACGATCAAGCCTTTCAGAAAAAAAACAACACTGAGAAAAATGAGTGAGTTTAGTTTTACGCCGCACTCAGCAATATTACAGCTATATGGCGGCGGTCTGTAAATAATCGAGTCAATCCAGTGATCAACAACATGAGCATCGATCTGCACAATTGGGAACCGATGACATGCGTCAACCAAGTCAGCGAGCCTGACCACCCGATCCCGTTAGTCGCCTCTTACGACAAGCTGAGTCGCCTTTTATGGCAAGCATGGGTTGCTGAAGGCCTATTCTACCCCGGGACCTTCACGGGTCACACTGAGGAAAAGGTTACGCCAGTTGCACAAAGGTACCTTTAGCAATCTTAACTTCGTGGCTGGATACTTCACCCCAACCTCAAATGAGTTTGAAAACTTCTGTGTCGGAAACTTAATCCTGTTCGTAGTTACGGCTGTGTGTGTTCCAGTCTGATAAAAAAAACCCAAACAATTAATGGTTTTACTGTGTGTCTTAATGTGGACAATACGCACACTTTTCTGGTATGATATTACTAAAAATGAAAAATGATATTTCAAAACACACGAATATATGCTTCCGGATGTGACTTTGTCCCTTGTTTATGATCATGTGGCTATTTCTCTCCACTGGTATACACGTAAAGATGCAAAAACATAGCCCTTGTATACACAAATATAATAATATCACCAACTCACCAGGCACCTTCCCCTTCCTGACATCAACCAGAATGCAGCCATGTTAAACTTATTTGAAACGTCATCCATAGTAACGCTGAGGACGGAGAGAGAGACACAGAGAGAGAGACAGAGAGAGAGACAGAGAGAGAGAGAGATCAAGCATTTATCAAGTTTACATTACCAAACAAATATTTTTGCACCATATGTTTATAGATAGGCCATGTTAAAATCACATGAAACACAAATAGTGTTAGTCAGAATACACAAATACAACAGAAAATACAATAAACGTTGATTTAAATATATTCATGGAAGCTCGTCAGACATGTATATATTCAGACCAGACGAATAAAAACCTCAATCATCATTAAAATCTCGCAGTTTTAATCTACAGATCTTTACACGCTGCTGTAACCTCACGCTTCCACACATCGATGTCAAATATGCGTATCAGTCAAAACTGAAAGAAAACATTTCCATCTTTCAAAAGCTAGAAATGGCTGTGCATAAAGCACAGGGAACACGTACAAAATTAAACAAATGCAACGTAGAAATAGAGCAAAGGTCGATCTTGCTATCCCCTTCGGAGCAGGTGCTTTCAGACACATTCAGTTGAACACGCGGTATGGAAGTCTGTATGTGCTAGACTGGGGACCAGCCATAAATTTTACATTTTACCAAGGATTTGGAAACCATCTATCCAACTGCAAACTGCCACAGCTAAGTGTTTTGCACTCTGTCTTGACATGTAATCATTTATTCGTCTGCGCATTAAGTACGCTGTTATTAGAATATATCTCCATGGCACCCACTGGCACGATAAAAACTGTGACGTTTTATTCACATGGCCAGCAAGATCGATCACGTTTACCCACTGGAAAAATATGTAGTAATGACGTTTTGATATATTGTTAAGTCATTGCAAATAATGTGAGGGTTTTATGTTTAGTGGTCTCGTGAGAAATGGTGAGGAGAGTTACTTGCCCTTTGCTGCCGACATTTTCGACAGGGGAGTCATTCAATAACTGAACTTTACATTAGTGCGGGTGGTCTGTTGTTGGAGACTTCCCCGAGGACGCATGTTCATGGTGCTTGTGGAGTTGTCACACTGGCTGATGTTAAATTGTACTTGATTTACAGCTGTGTGTTTTGCAGGAGTCCAGCAAGATCTTGGATTCCGACTCGAGATGTGCATCACGTTAAGATAACTTTGAATCGCAAAAAGGGAGTTTGGGTCCCGACGCGGGTTATGCATCAAGAAATGATACCGTGGGACCTGGGTCCCGACTTGAGTGCATGCATCATAAGAGGTCATGACGTTGACTTTGGTATTGCATCATCAAAAAAATCTTATATCGTGTGCAGGGAGCAGCCGCGGATGGGGAGAGTAGCAAAGGACATCTTGTATGTTAACATTTCGTTAATTTCGAGCATCGTTAAGGTCCAAATACGCATTTCTGAACCTCCAGAAGATCTTTCATCATGACACAAATATTTGATCGTTGTCATGTTTTGTGATCGAGAAAACTCTCTGATCCAACCAAATCGGTCAAGAATAAACGCAACCTGGGTTGTTGCCAGACTGACCAGCAATCGATGAAATCACTCGATGATCCGACCAAGTCGACAAGTGGTAAGGAACAGGCAATTCCTAGATCGTCATTAAAATGTCGAGGCATCGAGAACACAATTTGTCTCTGATCGCGACCGAATCCAAACGTGGTAAAAAGTGCACTGATAGTGATCAGACTGATCACAGAAGAATTTGGTCAAATAAGACCTTGACCAACTGACCAAACAGCAGAGTACTTAAATCAACAGTTCATCGCGACTGTCTCCTTTCGATTGTCTCGAAATCAACTTTTGAATCAGCTGGCATTGTACTCGAGGTTTCGAGGTTAAGGGCTCGCTTTATCAAAGTCAACTGGTGAAATTCCCATACGCATTATATATTTTGTCATGAAACATTATATATTTTTAAAATTGAAATCAAATCTACAGTGACGGCAATTTGAGTGACAGGCAGTTCGCTTGTCTCCTCATGTATCGAACACTTTGTGTGACAAAACGCAGCTTTTATCCTCCCTTTTTAACACCCTGTGTTTCTGGAAAACATGGCGCGTGCCACCAGGTGTCAGACAGCAAGGGACATGACCAAATGCAGTGTGTGATCAATTCTACATGTCAGTGCAATGTGGTGGTCAAATTCATTTGACAGAAAGATAGATTCCTGTCATCATTGCACTGTCATTAACCGACTGACTAATGGAAATACAATATCGTTTAGCTTTAGTTCATGAGTGATGCAGATGTGTATGAGATGAATTTCACCAGCGCGGACATAGTGCTACCAAATCTAGGGAAGTAAGTGTCACTCACTGAACCACTGAAGTGGCAGATCTTTTAGCTGTATTTCCTGAGTGAAAGAGTGGTAGAGAGCTGTATAGCATGTTTGATGTTGTCAAACCTCGGAGTCTAACCATCACTGACCCTGGATTCGAACCATGTTTTTCTGACGCAAGTCACAACGACGAAGAACAATTACATCTGTTTGTAGCATTTATTACACTATTTCTAAACAGTATTCTGTTTTGTCAAGTACGTGTACAATTTGTCTAATCAGAGTGGGCTACGTTTATAATGAACGTCACAAATAGACCGCAGTTGAATACAATTCTTGCCGTTGACGACTTGTCGTTGCATTGGACACCATTACACAACCGCTAATGACAAGTACAACAGTTCTCGTCTGTCCTAGAAAGTAGCTCTTTGTGACGTGGTAATTTCATTATGAATAATCACATCAGTCATCACTGGTTAGTCCAGCAGAAAGAATTGGGGAAATCAGAGAGTTGGTTTCATATTATAATCATAGACGAATCGCCCGCACGATGACACTAATATGTAATATGTATTATTTAGCTCCATTCTGTGTATGTATTCGCTGTAATACATTAATGAAGTTCCAATTGTTACATGAACATGCCCCTTTGACATTAGGCATAACTGCGGTGATTCCTCGCCAAACTGCCAAATGTCTTATGCTCTACCATGCACTAACTAATAGGACTATGTCATACCATGTCTTATGCTCTACCATGCACTAACTAATAGGACTATGTCATACCATGTCTTATGTTCTACCATGTACCAACTAATAGGACTATGTCATACCATGTCTTATGTTCTACCATGCACTAACTAATAGGACTATGTCATACCATGTCTTATGCTCTACCATGCACTAACTAATAGGACTATGTCATACCATGTCTTATGTTCTACCATGTACCAACTAATAGGACCATGTTCTACAATGCCTTATGTGCTACCTCGTACCAAATTTTTTTACATTTCCCTGGAGCAGTTACATTTTTAGTATTTACAGATAAATGATTTGGTTGTATTATCTAGCTAGCAGTTGTATCGTAGCAGGGTGCATTGCATCCACACTTTCACAAAGGATTGGTTTCGTAGACCCTTTATGCTTAGGTGTTGTGTTGGCATGTGACGGGACATTACATCTTGTATGTCTACCCCAGCGTCCTTTGGAACCCTCAAATAAAACCACAGAGCTGAAAGTTATCTGAGTGTTGGCTGGCAGAGCTACAAAAGGCATGGCAGGGAATTGGATGCGTCTTGGTTGAAAGAGAAACGAATAATAGGCATACAGACTTGAGAGTGCAGTTTGAAAACCTAACGACACACTCAGAAATACTTCAGCTTTACCATAATCCATTTTACCATACAATCCAGTGATCAACATCATGAGCATCGTTCCATGTATTTGGGATACGGTGACATTTGCCAAGCAGGTCATCGAGTCGATGGTCACTGAGCCTCTCAGGACAAGCATGGGTTACTGAAGACCAGTTCCTACCTGGTGCAGACTGAATTATTTGCGTTAAACAGCAAATAAATGAACTTCGCCATGTTTCATTGTAGCAACAGTTCCATGCCGGTATTGGTGTGCCTGTTGAGCTTGCGGTTGGTTATAATGTCCTTCTGTGACACTGTATCTTCATGGCATGCTCGATAGGAACATTACAAAAAAGGACTCGATGCCAGAGAACAGTCTCCAGGAGAACCGCGAGTCTGGTCAGAACTGCTTTCAAGAGTATAAGGAGAATAAGTTGGAGGATGTACGGGTTATATTATAGTCTGGACCCTTCCCTTAGAAATCAGTTGTATTTAGTGTGCGACGAGAGACCCCTTGCCGCATAAGTGTGAATTAGACAAGATGTGTCATCAAGGTTTGGTCTGGCAGAGGGCAGGATTTTTCTGGGGAATTCTGAAGTGCATGGTCCTGCAGCGAGACCATTCGTTATTGACTGTTGTACAAACCTCATCAATCACGGAAACAAATTCTGAAAATTTATGAAATGGACAACGATTCGGACACCTCGCGCGATAACAAGCACCATTCAGAGCTACGACAATGATTGGTAGCCGATTACTGCAAATATTGACTCTTCCGTGTGCCTCTCTCGTGGCCACGAGATTTCAGTGAGACGAGATGGCTGAACCGGGTTATCAGTGAGCTGTTCTTCAGTTGGTCAAGCACGACGTCCATTGGGCAGTATATAATTGGTGTCTAGCCAGTTAACAAGTCAGGCAAACTTGTTTATGGGTATCGTGTCATTAGCGCACGGTCATCTTACAACAAAATAAATGTCCGATATCGCCAAACAATCTTATCAATTTGACCTGGCGATCGATGCTGCTGTGAGGACTCCATTCACCCGATGAAGTCGCAAGTGCGCCAGTGTTACTTTAAGTGGACAGCTGTGTAGACAGAACAAACGCAGTATGTCATTCTGCTCTGGTGACACCATTGCATTGTACGTGACAGGCTGTTGTTTGTTGTTCTTGACCCAGCACCTGTTATGACTCATATATATCGAACTCATGTAAATATCCACCAAGAATCCATTTATATTGCTGACAGCGTAGGCTTGAATTGTACGTGGTTGTGAGGCATTCACAATTTATTCATATCATGAAAATATGTATCATCGCGGTGACAGATGAACGTTGCATCATCCATCTTGAAAAATGACATTCAATTGTACATAAAACGTGGACGCCAGGGTCCCGACCCAGAAAGCATTCACAGCGCTACGATATCCGTAAGTCTATGATAAAGTAATGAGTTACGACAGGTCGCAACGTTACGAATGCGTTGTGGATCGGTACCTAGTTCTACACATGCACTGTTTGCCTCCTGCACTTGTACCCGTTTGGTCGGTATATAGTTTATCGCCGTACTCCGCTATATTCCAGCTGAGTAAATAACTGCGGCTGGACCAGACAATCCAGTAATCAACAGCGTGACCATCGATCTACACAACTGAGATACAATGACGTGTGTCAACCAAATCAGCGAGCCTCACCACCCGATTTCGTTGCTCTTTGGTAACAAGCACGGGATCTAAAAGACGTTCTGAAAGCAATTACAGACAGAGGGTTTATGTGGAGCTTGGAGCGAAATAGTGCCTCTGCCTATCACGGAGAAGGCCCGGGTTTGATCCCCGGTCAATTCGTCTAGGTTGGGGTCCCGAACATTTGAATATTATCCTTGGACAAGGTACTTAGATCGACATTGTCTTAGTTCACCCAGCTGTAAAATGGGTACCCGTGAGGGTGTACTGGCAATGTAAGTATTCAGTTCATAGTGCCTGACACGGAGTTGAAAAAGGTATTGAAAAGTACGATAGTGTCCTATGGCCGGAGATAGTAATGAACGCAGTGCCTTGGATTTGGATAGGATCACATACACCAGCTAATTCAGCAAATCTGAATCCCCAACATGTGTACAGTGTGAGAAGCTCATTTCAGGTGTCCTCTACCGTAGCGTTGCTGGCATATTGCCAAAAGCGGCGTAAAACACAGCTCGCTTACTCATAGATTTGTGTCAAGATTAGTGAGTGAGTTTACTTTTAAGCCTCACTCAGCAATATTCCAGCTATATGGCGGCGGTCTGTAAATAATCGAGTCTGGACCAGACAATCTAGTGATCAACAACATAAGCATGGATCTGCGCAATTGGGAACCGATGACATGTGTCAACCAAGTCAGCGAGCCTGACCACCCGATCACGTTAGCCGCCTCAAAACAGGCATAGTCGCCTTTATGGCAAGCATGGGTTGCTGAAGGCCTATTCTGAACATATTTAAACTCTCCCCAATTCTAAAAGTAGCAATTTGTACATTGTGTGAAACGTAGCTACTGTGACACTTACGCTGACTCATCCATTTAAAATATCTCCTTTGATATTTCATATGATCTGCTGTGCTCAGAAGCGTAAATAACATATGGTTTCTTCTATCATCTAGTCCAGTTAAATCTAACTATAACTTTATTTTGCCCTGACAAAAGGACATGGAACATTCTTTGTATTTTCCTCACAACATGAGAAAGATGCTAAAATTAAACGATACACACTGGACACATAAAAACGTATTTTCTATTTATTTCGTTGTCTGAAAGGTCGCTATATTTTGAGTTCTCTGAATTGTTAAGCAACCCTGTTTGTGAACGTCTTTTATTTATCGCATTGCTACTTTGATGTCTGAATTTTACTTTAATGTCTCTCATGGTGAAAAAATCGATACACGAAAATAAGTCACGATATGTGAAATCCATTCGGAATCCATTAGGAAATGGTGAGTCGCCGTGTTAGCCGAGTTCACCTATAACTTTTTCACCCTATTCTGATTTGCAGAACTCAGACCTGGAATAATTTGGCAACTCTTGAAAGCCCTACCTTTAAAAGCACGGTCTGTACTCGACTTAGATTTGTTTTATTTCTGCATATTTTTAAAATATTTATGAAAAATAACTTTATTTCTGGGGATAAATGTCTGCGTGGGTTTACGATGTTACTGCTTCAAAAGATGTTGAGTGAAATAACTACATTTTGATAACATCCGTTTTCCGTAACATATCATTCCGTAAAACAGAGGTGGCCAATCTGATTAAAAACCTGGACTGTCACCTGAAAAAATAAAAGATCAATAATCAGATTCCACGCCAGAACGACATGACGGTGAAAACAAAATATCACCAAGCCATATTTGCGTGGTGACAACCCTTGGCTGGGTGAATGTGTGAGTAAACGGGTGAGTGAGTGACTGCGCGAGCTCCATGGCTGTCTGGTGCTACAGTATGGAGACATATCATCTACGATCATCGTAGTATGACTTTCACCTACGAGCAAGACATATTTCTCCACCTTGATGATAATTTCATTTACGTACATATTGTAATACTCTACTACGAGAGAGGATAACATCTAGAATCAAATTATCGGCTTTGATAACATTTATGCTTCGAGTAATTATGTTTTGGGCATGCCATTTTGTGGATTTCTTTAAATACTATATTTATACAAGCTATGTACAGCACGCATCGCAGTTTCGTAAAACAATTATCACGGCGTGAGTGATAAATGAGTGAGTTAGTGAGTAAGTTTAGTTTGACATTTAGCAATAGAGTTATGTCACTGTGGGGAACACCAGAAATGGGTTTCACACACTGAACCAGTGTGGGGAATCGAACCTGGTCTTCGGCGTGACAAACGAACACTTTAGGCTAGGCCACCCCCGCCCCCTTGAATAACGATGCGCATGTTTACAATATATATGGAGATAAAACAAATCATGTAAATATATAAACGTTTCATCTTAGATGATGAAACTGCTGAGGCAATAATGCGGTTTCATAGCTAAACTACTGGACAAAAGCGTGTTATCACATACTTTACTTGTCAAAACACTGGAGGTTACAGCTATCAGATTGTTCATTCTCAGAAGAGCCCACTAGCAACCTATGTGAGATTTATGATAATTATTTTAAAATCAGAAATCATTTTCCAGTAATTCCAACATTCATTGTAATGCTACTTTTGCACTTACCGCAATTATTCTTTAACATTGAGACAAGTGGTCATTTTATTCAAAATTACGCAAATCTATGTTCTTTCAAAATATGCATAACGAGTCATAAGCAGTTGGGGACACGTCATCAGAAGCCGGTGTGACCACCATGGGCATCCATATACGCTAACTCACGCCTCATTGACGTCGTCAGTCGACTGAAGAATCCTGTTCCATAAGTCCAAAGGGGCTGTTCAAGTTCCCGTCGGTTAGATGGAGGTGGTTCGCTTTCCACCGAAATGGTGGTAGATTCATTTACCAGCAATATGACGTCGTAGAGTGACTGTTCGTCTGTAGATGGCGTGTGTTACTGCTGTCGCTGTCACAAATCTGTTCCGGGTGTGTGTGAGTGGGTGAGTTTGGGTTTGCGCCGCTTTTTAGCAATATTCCAGCAATATCGGGGGACGCTAGAAATTGGGCTTCACACATTGTACCGATGTGGGAAACAACCGGGGTCTTCGGCGTGACGCTTTAACCACTAGGCTGCCTCACCGCCCCTGTTCCGGAGGTGGACATGGAGGATGTATATGGGCAGCCTTGGGACGATGTCATGATTCTTGGTGTTCCCAATCGTAGGCGGTCATGGGACTGGCTTCTTTGCTGATAGAGGTTGAGTTTGGTTGGTGGCGTGGCTGAAGCTGAATGTTCTTGCCAGTCACCTTTTTGGCCATACCGATCTCCCTGTCTCTTTGACAGTAAGCGTAAGTCCTCGTATATCCGTGGTGGTCCTTTTATTACTGCCTGCTTGTTCCGTCCAACGTACGTACCTATGCTACAGTTATGAACGTGCATTCGGACCACTCTCTCGCAAGGTTTCTAACAACTGCGCTGTTATGGGCACGATGAAGCGTTTTTCTACTTTGGTTTAAACTGTCCCAGCGCGTTTTTGTGTTTACTTTTGTTTCGCACAATTATCTTATAAGTGATAACTTCCTTTTAGTTTACGGCACATTATAATGTAGTTAACATAATAAAGTGTTTCTGAAACAGAAAGTTTTAGTTTAGCTGGGACAAAGTATTGGATAAAGACTTCGGTGATTTTGACTGTACGAACAGTTTTAACTCATCGCTCTGTATTATCGAGACGATGACAACAACAGTTGAGGTGGAGGGTTCACAGGCAGGCAACATCTTGTGTGGAGTCGACTTGGTGGATTGACGAAAACACGTTCGGCACGGATTTCACGTGCATCTCGCGCTGCTTCTGGTTCAAAGGAAATTGATTCTTCCGTTGCAGGCGGAAGACGTGTTGTTCCAAGACGAGACCACCACGTCGTGCGTGTGCAGTTTATTTAAAAACAGTCGTTGAATTGGTTAATGGGAAGAGTTCAAGAGCGTACCGCCAAGATGTGCATGGAATTTACATCAGGCGGAACGCGTGCTGAAACATGTGGTGTCGTTGGAAAGTGCACGGGATTCACGAGCAACATCGGAGCACGTGACGCTCCCACGCGGCTTCTGAGAATCACGGCGTCAATCACTCATACAGGAAAATCGTTACAAAATATTATTATATTCCGTCTGAATATCGAACAATATTCTGTGCTTGCGTTCTGGTGGCTGTGTTTCTGGGCCCCGGCAAATTACACGTCTAGATGACAAGTATCGCATACGCTAATCTATAGCCACCTCTGAAACGTAGTGGATTATGCCAAGCGTAATAGTTCATCTGAGCAAGGCCCAAAAGAAAATATTCTTGTTTCACATCACTTTCTTTTTAGAACAAAATGGGTCAGGCAGATTTTATAATGTTTTTTTATCTTATGTCCCTTTCATTTTTTGTGGAAATTTACACATTTTCTCCGACAGAAATGTAATTCTTGAAAATGGAAAATATTCATGCACTATTTTGAGAGTAAAAGTTGCATTTTCTCTCGTGTAGAACAATATATGAGTATCTAAGGGTCGGGGTGTTAATGTGAAACAAGAATATTTTTATATGTAGCCTAACCAGCCAGGTGAAGGTTAATCACTTCATTGTCATATTTGTCTTTGGGGCCGTAGGGGTCAGTTTGTTTCCTAATCAAGTACGTGAAATGTTTTCACTTAACACTGGTGTAATTACCGTATCATTACGCGATATATAATAATTAGATGCTCAATTACAAATAAGCATTATGTCGAGCTGATACACAGTAAGTCGTGAAATATGTACCTGTAGAGAGTCGTAAAACGTTACTTGTTACTTTTATCAAAAAAGAATAACCGTTGAGAGGCATCGCCATTGCTACATGTATGTCACACCAACGTTTAGGGTGACGACATGCCATTACGACAACACTTTGGTGACATATTAATGGAAACTGCTTATAATCTAGTTTATGTAAAACGCGAAATGTATATGTACAAAAGACAAAATGCTATTCTTAAGTGTACCACCCTTTGTGTGTCTTGTTTTGGATTTTTTCTTGAACGAAACTGTTCATTTAGCTTCCTGCGTAGTTCGGTGATCATGTTGTTGATCACTGGATTGTATGGCCCAGACGCGATTAATTACAGTCAACTGCCATATAAGTTGGAGCATTGTTGTGTTGTGTTATACGAACACAAAACAAGCAAAGTATATCCTCCAGGTATGAACATCAATGTAGTATTCTCATTGACCGACTGTTATATTCTTAAATAACACAAAGATTAAACCAGTATGTGAGTAAATAAACAGAGACTCGTCAAATTTACGCTGTCACGCATTTGACCCTGGGTTCGATTCTCCACATGTGTAGAATGTTTAAAGTCCTTTTCTGGTATCCCCCTGCCGCAATATTGCTGAAATATTGCTAAATGCGGCGTAAAAGCTCACTCACTCACCCACCCATATATTACACAGACATTGCGATGTGAGAGTGTTATTAGTTGAGATGCTCAATTGATTCATTTGATCCAAATAATGTTAAATGAATCAGTAAATGTGGGACCACTTTCACTTTCGTCATGTCTTTTACAAAGTTGATACCATAAACCAATCTGGTGTCTATTTCGGACCATATCATAAGTAGATCCAATTCGGTGAAATGCATAATATTTTCAAATCGGTCACTGCGTAGCGTCCGCTTCATGACTTTTAAATTATTTTTTAATCAACCGCAAAAATAATTCGTTCCTGTGATCGAAAATATCTCGAACTACACCTGATACGCAACGAGATCCGCGACTATTGACCGAAACCTTTTAGTACTTGTTGTGGAAGTGAGCTCCCAGAGGTATTGTTCCCCCTACGATGTCATCGTTTTGCCGTTGTGTTAATGAATCTATTACACGGGTGTGACGTACATTGAAATATATGGCTGGAATACGCTAATCCAATCTGATGCATCTTCCGAAGTCGGGATTAGATGCAGTCAATCTGCTGCCGTTTATGCTGAACACATTTCAAGACATCGGCCTTGGATGTTTTAAGTCAGAGAGTCCATCGGTGCCACGAGAGTTAAACTTCATCAACTGCCATGTTTTCTCCATTAAAATCCTAGAGATCTTTGAATAGTCTTACTATTGATTAAATGTAATAGTTGCACTGGAATTGATTTTTATCTGATCGAATCTTCCGTTAAATGACATAATCTCAAAAACTGGTTACCGAAACAGTAGCCGACCTGTGTGGTATAAGATTGTGTTGAGAAAATAATTATATGAAGTGGAGGAACTTTATTGAAACAGATATTTTTTTCAAAGAAATGAAAATGAGTTTTAGCCGACGACCATGTAAGATCGCACACTGAAAGGCAAGTATATTGATGACGATTAGCCATTGAAGCAAGCAATTATTTCAAACACCTTGTTGAATGAGGACAAAATACGCTATATTTTACAGATGTAACTACTCATAGTTAAACTTCGCTAGTCGGAAACCTCTACTATCAGACCGATTATTCTTTGTTGGAAATGTCTCTATACAGCGGAACTTACATGATTGGTTAGCTAGGGGTGGCGGTAAGGAAGTGGGCTACGTGTTCGATTGAAACCATGCGAAAACAGTCACGTATGACGCGGACGAAATGTTTCGTAAATATAGCTTAAAGCAAAATCATATACTCGACCTTTGTCATATATGAATTCCATAGATCCCTTTAATCCTTCTGGACCCGTGAAGATCCGGGTTAGAATTGATCCTCAGTAACCCATTCTTGTCGGAAGAGGCGACTAACGGTATTGGGTGATCAGGCTCTCTGATCTGGTTGACACATGTCATCGTGTCCCAGCTCCGTAAAACGATGCTCATGATCTTGATCACCGGATTGTCTGGACCAGACCACTGTTTACAGACCGTCACAATACAGCTGGAAAATCATTGGGTGCAGCGGGAAACAAAGAGCCAACCTCTTCATCCTTTGGTGAAGCCCGCGCCACCAGGGTTTCCATACACTACACAAAAGAATTAGAGAACATCTAGCATATTTCAAAATTCTGACACGTCATGACTGTACCTGGAGTCATATGAAAAAATCTTTACCTCTGCCAAGTAGAATTTAGCTGGTAATATTATGTCAAACACAGATTAACTGCAGGCGTTCTTCTGAAATGGGCTCCACCAATCTTCATTGGAAAGGCAATTTCCGAAACAGAGTGTTCATCGGAACAATCATCCAAGTTTTTGCTCTGATATCAGTTCCTTAGATCATGAATTCATTCATTGTTTTTCCACTTGACCTGATAGTCGAGGGAAGAGCAGCTGATGACTCTGATAGGGTTACCTTCTCTTGACACAGATAACCGCAAACCTGCCGCTGATATAGCACATCTAACTCGATACGACACGCTATAAATATTTCAGCAATACAAACAGTAAAATCAATTGACCCTCATATAAATGGTTCTCATGCTCGGTCCTAATAACAGGCCGTGATACTTGGAGGTCCATTCAGCTACACCATTAGGGTACAATGGATTTACATCGTTAATGATTGTTTCAGAAACAGGATCAGTCAGTGCCAGAGAATAACCAGTCTCGAATGTCCAAGGAAAAAGATTCATTTGGAGCTACAGGAATCCCCAATAAGGAAGACATAACCTCGGTGCCCGTATGAACTACATCAGCATAATATTTTACATAATCATTTACATATTTTTACATAATCGGGGCATACCGCGTCCTACCCCGAAACTAGGTATTTTCCTCATCACAGTGGCCCAAATGCAAGAGAATAACACGTTCAGTCATATGCATTTGCCTTTGAGTTTGAAGCACCCGACTCCCTTGGCTGTTCTTTACTACCACCATGGCCGACTTGAGATTTCCTTTGACAGAGATTCACCACATTGGGGAGGCTAGGGGTGCATGTTAACATGAACCATTGTCATATATTAATAAAATCATATGAATCATAACACAATAAATTATGATGTGTTCGACAGTGAAAAAAAGTATCGGCCAAATAACACAACATGCACACAGACTCTTTATATTTGTCACGACTCTGTAACGTTTAACGGATACTGCATGCTCTTTCATCAAGGTTGCGCACAAGACGTCGTGACGGGAGGAGTTATCTTTAGAAGTTTCACGTCTGTAACATATTCACAGTACGCAAATAAGGACAAAGTCACATTTGTTAGGGAGCATGAGGTTTGAATTCGCCTCTTGGGTCTCTATTGAAATTCGTATTTCCATAAGCATGCATTCAACTGAGTTACGGCCCTTTAGTCGTTCGGATTCGGCCTCGTTGGTCCTCTCGGGTTGTCCATTTACATACAGTATCATCAAGTGAATCAAAAATTAATGAGGCAACTCGGTTTATAGATGGCACCGAGATCAGTGTAGATAATCAAAAACTCAATGAGACCTTTTGTACAAACTGTAACTGAAGGAGTTCTATAGAGGTTAAGAAAACGACAGAAAATAAATAAGTCTCCTTTGACGAAGTAGATTGAGATGGGTGGAATGACAAGATGTGGTGGAAATAATATGGGTGAGTCAATAAATATTGTCAGCAGATGTTTGTTTTCGATAATCATATTCCACCAATGTCTTCGCGATGAAGATATTAACAAAACACACCTCAGTATAGGACAATATCTCTCATAAAATGTTTACACAACATCAATCATTGCATAAATAGAATACACTACACTCAAGTTTGCCAATATCTTTTATTAATCCCTAGAGGAAAGCAACCCTGTTCCTCAACTAGCGTATGCATTGACCAGGACGTATTTTCATCAATACCCACTAAATGAAACTGATGGCGTTGTCCTGTTAACGAAGTGCTCTTTGTTGTAAGCCTCAATAGCTATTACACTACTCATCTATACAAATTATTGTGTCATTAAACGACATCTAATTCCACAATGATAAGGGTTTGTATGATTGCTCCAGAACATGAAAAATACCAAAATAGCTATAAAACAAAAGTACTGCGCCCGCTTAATCTCTATTCTTTATCAGTTTACCCCTTGAAACAATATACTGAAGTTTATTGTTCATGTGATAGATACATTCATGAAAGTGTCAAATGATTTATGGTTATAGAATATAGAATATAGAATAAATAGAATTGATGTCTTATTAATGAGAGCAAATCTCTATAAAAAATATATCATTTATGGTACCGTTTTTCGTTGACATGTTTTGTGTTATGTTGATGATAAAGTGCATTGCAATGACTGGTAAACCCTCTTGTCTGACGGAAGTAAACCTCGTTGGACAAGCACTTCGCAGCCGCCTAAACAAACACACTGCAAGTAAAATACCTGTCATCATAACAGGATTGTCTGCCCTTGTCAGTCTGAAGAGGTCTTCAGAGAAAAGTCTTTATCAATATCTTACCGCCTGCAATGCTGTAGGTATTAGGGCTCCCGCCTGAGGGATTACACAAACACAATGTCTGTGATAGGACCTGACAACCAAATGACCATGACTGAGCGATATAGTCGCTATGTGAAAAGAGTTTGTTATTTTAATAAAACATATCTACGTGTGTGCAGTCATATTAACACACATGTCAAGCTAAAGCATGGCGACATGAACAGTCTTACCTTATAGATATATAAAGTTTGAATGTTCCTATATATTTCGTTGGTTGTATATGTCAGTGTATACAGAGTCTGGCAACTTAAGAAAATTATTGTTCACAACTCTTCTATTTGTATCCATGTTTTGTTATATTCCTTAAGACTGACACGTATATAAGCACATATTTGGCTTTAACGCGTTAGCCAGTATCTTTTTAAGCAATTCGTTTACGAAATGTCGAAACGTTCAAGGAGAAAATATAGTAACTGTACTTGAAATTCATACTAATATAAGTCCATAAATTCTGGTGTAAAACTGAAAGGACTGTTCCAGCAATATGGATGGCAAGACAAACTGGTCTTCATCTATTGTTCTTGGGGAATAGAAGAGGAGCTTTGGACGTAACGAGCAAACGCTTGTGCCAATAACCTCCCCGTTGACTTCCCAAACTCGACAAAACCCTGTATATATCAGGTGCCATTAGTTAACAGGCTTACCCTCCTCCGATGGAACCATCACTAAACTGTGAATGTGCGTATCTTTACCTTTGGCATATGTATAAGGGAACATTCAAGTGGATCTATTGCAGAGCAAACAACTTCATCTCTGTATGGTCATCTCTGTCAAGTCTGGACCCCCCAATTTAATCGGTGCATTCAGACGATATAAAGATTTTCAGGACTTCACATGATACTGAGCTCAAGGCCCTCTGACGTTCGAGATTCTCTTTTTGTGATTTGATAGATTAAGAGGGATTTTTAGATCGAATGTGTTTCCTGCTGGGACTCAGAGGTTTCATTGCATTGTCCCCTCGTTTCTTTTATAATCTATCTTAATCTAGTTTTATGTCTATATGATGGAACCTGTCTCGGCTCAGGATTGAGAAATACTTCTATTCCATCATCCCCTGTCGTATTTTGTAATGCAGGGTGTTGTATGTTGATGCGAGCCGATGTTTACCAGCCTCAAATATATAAGGTTCAAAGGATGCCACATTGAAACAAGCCATCGCTGCTGTTTAATACTGAGAGAATATGGTCCATCCGATTCTTTCCATGAACCAGTTTTATAATCCTCCCTAGCATGCTAATTGCACTATTGTAATACGAAAGACTCATGGCAAGCTAGATTAGTTTTAGTCATACGAAAGTCTCGTGGCATGTCCGATTGGCTGTAGCAGCATGAAAGACCCTTAGTAAGACACATTAGTTTAGTGTTACGAAAGACTCGTATCATGTTAGATTAGCTTCTGTGACGTGAAAGACTGATGGTATGTTAGACCAGCATTAGTAACGTGAAAGACATATGGCATGTCAGATTAGTTTCAGTAATATGAAAGAATCTTGGCATGTTGGATTAGATCAAATAATATGAAAGTCTCATGGCATGTCAGATTTACTTAAAAACATGAAAGCCTCACGGCAGTTCTGAACAGCTTTTGTAATATGAAAGACTTATGGCACTTTAGATTTGCTTTAGTATTACAAAAGACTTTTCGTATGTCAGATTTGCTTTAGTATTATGAAAGACCAGGGCACATCAGATCAACTTTAGTAATATCAACGTCTCATAGCATGTTAGATTAGCTTTAGTAAATATGAAAGAACCATGACACGTTAGATTAGCTTTAGTAATACGAGAGGCACATGGTATGTCAGATTAACTTTAGTCATTAGTCAGTTCATATTTCGAAAGATAATCTGACATGTCAGGAGACTTTTTTGTTCATTACATGTATACGAAAGACTCATGGCATCTCAGGTTCGCTTCAGCAATATGAAAGACTCATGGCATGTCCGATTAACTTCAGTGACGGTACATTACTAACTCAAAACATGTTACTAAAGATAATCTGACATACCTTGAGACTTTCATGTTACTAATACGAAAGACTTATGGCACGTCAGACTAGCTTTAGTAACATGAGAGACTCAAGGCACGTAAGTCAAATTAGCTTAGGTAATATGAAAGAATAACGGCATGTTGGATTTAATATTGTAATACCAAGGATTTGTAGCATGTTAGATTAACTATTTCAGCATGAAAGACTCCAGGCATGTCAGATAACTTTCTGAAGACTTAAGGCGCGTGATTTTTTTTATTGTAATATGAAAAAATGGAATGTCGGGTAAGCGTCAATAGTATCAAAGAATCACAGCATGTGAGATTACTATTCATATTATTAATATGAAAATCTGTTCTTAAGTAGTTTCAGTATTATCTAATGTGAAAACATTGTCAGCTATACGGAACTTCACGTTATTCAGTTCCATAAAATAGTAAATATTCTATAAATGTCTTCGTTTGATTTGTTCTTCGAAACGTATTTGTTTTCTGTATAATATTTACAATGTTTAATCCTACACTTTGTACTTTCGGCTCTGTTTAAAGATAAAATATTTAATATAGCGAATTTTGCAAATGTGTCATACTTACATCACGAAAGAGATGTGATAATGGGTATTGCCATTGTTGTTGTTGTTTGCAGAATGCTTACAAAATCACGCCACACATATGTCAGTTATGTCACGTCTATAATTCCGCACCAGTTTCCTTACACGGATGCCTTAATTGCTATTGTAGCACAGGTAATACCAAGTGTCGCTGTGAAATCAAGCGAAATACATCAGATGTGAAGAAAACTAACGCCCAGCTCCGAAAAGAGCACCTGCTTCAAGTCGTGACAAAACAATGCCAAGGTCAGATTGTAGGTATTTCTCATATTGTGAAAGATGCTTTCGCCTACTCATTGCATATACTTGCGAATACGTTTTTAATCCTGCGTGGGAAGAGCATGTAGGTAGAATCAGAAAAGTAGAGAAATGTGTATTTCAATGATATGCCACATTTAACATAAGTATATAGTACTGGATTATTGCTGCTATTCGTAGTGTGAAGGTTTTTATGATAGTATGGACTTTTAGGCTTGTGCACCTGTTCCAAAATACTTCATGTAAATGTAAGTCTACACCTATAAACAATATTTTAAAATTTTAGAAAAATACTTAAAAAGAAAAATACAAATTTAGTGTATTGAAAGAACAGAATACATATTTTCTGGCCTAATGGTTACGTTCACGCGACAGCATAAACAGAACTGTTTCACAAATCGATCGTAACGTAGCGACTACGATTCAAGCATACTTACGACAGTCGTAGCGCTACGGTCGCTCAGTGAAACGGGGATCAGCGCCACAATCGCTGACCGACACCGTGGTCGTACAGACGAAACTTCTGCCCCTGAGACGTGAGGAGTGCGGGTAATGTCCGTGGTCGTGTAATACCAAAAGACATAAAAAGAAGGTACTCTTTATGACTTGCCTGGCGTACAGTATTAAAAGCATAAGACAAACGCTTGGTAGGTTCGGCTTCAGGGTTATATGTTTGGATATCCGTGTTACATTTCGGTGGTATATCGAGTTCTAGAACCATACCACCATCGTTAGGTCGCGCAAATGCAAGAAGTCACACAAGTGCATTTTTCTCATTATGGAACATTATTGAATAATCATGAGAATGAACTGACTCTAAACGGGATCTAATCAGTTTATTGTAACCTAAATAGCTAGTTAAGGTAATTTAGATCCAACCATGTAGAGATCATGCAATCACTACAAACGCATGTACTTAAAATTGATTTACACTACCTATAATTACATTATGGATTAAATTTTATAATCGCCAAAATCTTTCAAAGTATAGCTGACAGGAAATAGCGAGGCACGAGATCTTAATGCAAAATCAACATTGATAGCGCATCGATCAGCATTTAAAAGTGCAGGTAACCTTTGAAGCTACTTGATACTTCGATTAACAATTTAAATTTAAAATGCCTCTCTCACTACTTAAATGTCAAGACCAACCTGACATTTAATACAAACAAACACCCCTACCTTATTCCGGGAGTAATGTTAGCGGAACTCTGCGATCTACACAGTGAGAAGCCTTGTCGATGGTGTTGCCAATTGCCAAGAAGATGTAGAGGATCCGTCGAAGGACGCCGTTTCCAATGGTGCTGGGTCAAGAGATCAGAAAGAAATGGACTCTTATCCTGATCCACCAGACCTCAGACTCTGACCGCCTGCTAAAGGAGCTTGTGGCGTGGTGATTTTCCCCTGGGCAAATCCATTGGTACGAGATCACGGTCAATGGACACTATGAAGAGTAACAAGTGCCCTTTAATTGAATCTTCCCTCCCGCCTGATTTGGTCCTTTTGAACGGAAGATAATGATCAAACTCGGACAGGACGAAAGCTGTCCGCCACTATCATATCGCCTGTATATTTTCACTTGACAGACTCACGATAACTTTTCGGACAAACTGTTTTTGTTAAGTGCTGTTACTAAACGCTGATGGTACACATATTGTTTTCGTTGAGTTTTGTTGCCTCAATGCTGATGGAATACCGTCATATAATACGAGAATGATTTTCGAATTATGGAAATACGTATTTGAAATGAATTTGGTTGGCATTTCCCGTCAGTTCATTCTTGTGATACCAGTTGAAGATTTGTTCCATCAGTTAGCTGTGCTTGTTGGTAAGACCATTATGCGTTGTTTCCCCAACGCATCGTTAATATTGGGTATGCATTTATGCCTAAGTCCTTACTTGGGTAAACACTGGGATCTGATTTCTTCTAGGGGGTTATGATACTCGAACTGACGTCCCCGTTTGGTACTTCAAGACATGCACGGTCATTGTGATTACCTACTATTTGTATTGCATGGGTCCTCTTTCACCCTTAGGATTAATAAATGGGCAATGTAAGCTGATTGGTCGTATCAGTTACGAACATTATCTATGAAGTGTCCAGTTGTGGTGTGATGGCGTGACCAAATTTGATATGTCAGTAGAGAGTGAATGGTCATATGTTGTTGTAAGTAACATTCCCTCAACATAGCGGTAAGTAGCACAATATATGTCAATGGGTTAAATAACTCGGAAATAATATCTCGTTTGAAAATTAAACTATTGTTATACGGTTAAAAATTTGCCGTGGAAAAAAGTGTAAGAAATCTCATCGGAACCAGTAATCTAACACTGACAAGTGTAAAATGTTCAATATTATGCATTGAGCAGTCTAACAGCACGATACAAAGATTCACAATAGAGGTTTCATGCACAATGCAACTGAGTCCAATCTAAAGTAATAGGTCACACAAAAATATTATCAACTTACCAAAGTCTTGGTTGGAGAATGAGAAACAGTTATACTGAATGTAACACGGCCAGCAGTCAGGTAGCAGGCATGTAAGTCAAGCGTTAACAAAGGCAGGCAGTTTAATCTACTTCTGTTATTTGTGTGTTCGTGTCCAACACAATAACCAGCCTTTATATGCAAAGCCACTGATTACTGAACCTTCAAGTAGGATACGACCATCGCCATTAACGTAGACTTTTCTCGTAGTCTCCCAGAAGTAAACACAACTAGTCAAAGAATTCAACTGTAGTGTACTTCCTGCAGCTAAAATACTAATAGCACTAAACATTTATGATACGAAATGTGATCCATAATAACTATCACTGAAAATTCTAAACATTGTGACCCAATAATAATTCGAAAATCCGATTTGGGTGCTTTCTTTTACACACAATGACCATTATACATCGCTTTGTCAATTGGGAGTTAGTGCGTATAATTTTTTGCTGTTTTAATATATCGCGGTATTTTTGGGTGGTATTTTTATTTAGTATGCAGTTTGAGCGTTGTGATGTGAAGTAGTGTTTAAGGTTGTTTTAAGACGGTTTCTCTAATACGGGCGTACATCACCTTAGAGTGTCTGCGTGACCTAGACACGAGCCAGATGTTTTGTGCCGGTCGGTATAGACAGGATGCTGCAGTTTTAAATGGACAACCAACATTCTTTTCGACACATTATACTCCAGGATACCGGACAGACCAGACAGCAATCACAGAAATATGTGAATTCGCCTCTCACGTTAGTTGGTTGAGTTTAATTTTACGCCGCATTTAGTAATGTTCCAGCAACATCAGGACAGGGACACCAGAAATAGGCTCAACACGTTGTGCCCATGTCCGGAATCAAACCCGGTTTTCGACGTGACGAGCGAACGCTTTAACCACTAGGCTACCCTGCCGCCACCTGTGTTTCTTAAGAATGGGTATAACATGACCTTTGGTCACGTTTTGGTGAGCACCTTTACGACTTTAATGAGACCGTGTACTCATGCCGTCTATACTGAGTTTCGTCCATCAGTCGGCTCACGAACCTGATATCGAGGGTTCGAATCCTACCTAAAATGAGTTGGTTGCATGTTTGTTAGCATTCTAATCGTTCTTGTCGGAATTAATTTAGTTTCCTCCAAGCTCGATTTCTCAAAATTACACTGTTGTCTGTGTGGAAGCATCATTATTGTCATACAACAGTGTATATAAATATGTTAGTCATGATTTCAATAAAAATAATAATGAGAAATATTATAATGCGATAACCTCCACGCAACAAAACATGTCCAAAGCCTAACACACTGATTAGTAATCTGATGAACCTTGATCACCCAAGGTGTCTGTCAGCGCTAGAAGGGTGTTACCATGGTACTTCCCTCGACGCAGAATTCTAAAAACATTGGAGTGCGCTTGTGGGGTATTAAATTCAAGACGATAAAGGCTCTGTGATAAGAAAAGTTGAAGTGGAAAAGAAACGAAAAAGGTCTAAACTGATATCTGACATTTCATGACATAAGTTACTAGTATTTGGTGTTACCACCATTAATCACAAGATAAGAACGTATCATTTTTGAAATATCAATTTATCAAGTATTGCACCAAATATAATTAATTACAAATATGTATTCTATGAAAATGTTCCATTCAATTCTGACTGTTGATTACTTCATATTACATAATTCATATTACACACATTACATTATTTTAAGCAAGTTTATATGACATATAAACCTATAAAAGTAATACAACATATCAATAATGCCAACCTTTAGTCTATGTTCGAGGGTAAACAGTTCTCTCTGGATGTCTTGATTTTCTTTTTTCTTTGATGGCAATCTCTGCGAGGCACTATATTGCAGCATTTTCATTAAATTACTTTATGACTCCTCCAAAAGGAATTTTAATATTTCGAGAACGCTGGAGTGGGCCTTGCCAACAATAGTCTTCAACCATCCATGCCAACCCTTTAAGCTGTTATTTGTTCTGGGCACGTTAGTGTCATGGTGGCTTCATTTTCCACGTTATTGCTAAGTTATGTTAATTATATTTCTGTGACAAGTTAAAGTGTTGTGTCGTGATGATGAAATCGTGGACGGATTAAAATATTTCTGGTTTTCACATTGAGTAACTTCTTTGTGTCCGTTCAAAATGGTATACCATGTCATAAAATTTAGTATAAAATACACGTTAGTTCCCGTAGTAATCCCAAGTGAAACAATAGTGTAGGTCGTTTTCACTTTAATATCCCCAAGAGCAACGTGGACCGTTCATATAAATGCCCGATATACTTACGGGGTGTAGGTTCAAAAACTTGCAATCGAATTCTCTTAACTGTGATTTTTGTAATTTGGTGTTTTTTATACAATATGTAAGGCATATATGTAGTATTTGGCGCTGACTGAGTGAACACATTAATCATTATCATTATTACCTCAATGAGCTAAACTGGAATTGAAGTCATATTCCACAACATAGTTCAGAATTTCAGGGCACCCAGTGGCATGATCCCTTAAAAGAAACAATATCGCCACAACATCAAGGAGACTATACAGTAACAACTTCGGGGACTACCCCATCGTAGCATGACTTTATCCACGCGGGTACCCATTTTCTCCTAGATGAACAGAGGCAACTATTGAAAAAATTCTCTATGCATCACATGCGCGTCGTTTTAATGGGAACCAGATTAGGTTCCCTCAATCATCATAAGCAATTGTGTAAACCCAAATACCCCTCGATCATCGTGATCACAACAAACGTCAGTTGTGTCAACTGTATAAACCCAAATACCCCTCGATCACCGTGATGACAACAAACGTCAGTAATGTCAATTGTATAAACTCAAATACCCCTCGATCATCGTGATGACAACAAACGTTGGCGTCAGTAATGTCAATTGTGTAAACCCAAATACCCCTCGATCATCGTGTTCACAACAAACGTCAGTTGTGTCAACTGTGTAAATCCAAATACCTCTCATGCATATATTGACCTTGAGCATAATGTTGAGTATCATTTGTTTAATGACGGTGTTGGGGTCTACACTGAAACGCCGCATCTATTACAATAAAGAAACGTCATCGTGGCAGCTTCTCAACAGAAAAAAAGTGTAAAATATTGAACTATATGGAATCAAAATGGAGAAGTGCAAGAAGTTAGCCCCATCATTAAAATGCTCACATTCAATAAGCTACGAATGCTTAGGAATGACAAGTCTTTATGGATGATCAACATCTTTAGTTGTACAGTGGCGACGTTTCGGTACAGATACTTACAACAAAGACTTATTTCGTCCCAAAGCAATATTATACTGATACTTCAGTACATTTTAAGTACGCACCACTGGCTCCCGTTATATAACTGAAATGTCACAGGTGTGGTCAAATTACAAAAATCAACATATTTAATCGTGAGAAACAGCATTTGACGTATTCATTCCAGAGAACATTACACTGCAAGACACCTTGCTACATAGCGCACATTTGGTACACTGACACTATTAGTCGCAGTTTTTGATCTAGTGCACTAGAACGGTTGCATAATTGCAGCCGTTGAGCCTAAAATATCACCGACATATCTCGAGGTCATGAACTTCACAAAAACATCGAGACACGTTTTAATCATTTTTCCCGAGCTTGAAGAGCATATTATTGCAAACGACCCCACGTAAGTGTAAATAGCTTGCAAAAGTCACGGCCACGCAGGCTTGTGAAAGACGTCAATAGTCATCGCTTACACAAAAGCCAAATGATCCATTCATTAATGTGGCAGCGATGGCGTCAAGTCTGCTGGCCTAAATTAAACCAGAGTCTTCTGTTATCTGTCAATATTGGCCACCTGATTGCAACTTTTAAGATCAGAATGTAGAACCGGCATCGATTATTTGGCGTTGGTGGTCAAACTTAGAGATAGCTAATTTGGATCAAGCGCCACTGACCAGTACGTGTATTAGCTGTTATTGATAAGCCCAACTAAATGTTAGAAATTTCCATTTATCACTGGTATCATCGTTATCGAGCTATCGATATTCCGCTATTTAATAAAGAGTTTTGCTAAGCATAGCAAAATCATGTTCAGTCCTCGCAAGCAATAATCAATCGAATTTGATATCATTCGATGTGATCGATTAGTTGTTTTTGTTGTCTGTAATGATCGTTTTCTACAATCAGAATTGGTATGATTTTTCTGGAATGTGGAATTGGAACGTGGACGTTTTCTACAATCAGAATTGGTATGAATTTCTGGAATGTGAAATTGGGACGTGGACGTTTTCTACAGTCAGAATTAGTATGAATTTCTGGAATGTGGAATTGGAACGTGGACGTTTTCTACAATCAGAATTAGTATGAATTTCTGGAATGTGGAATTGGAACGTGGACGTTTTCTAGAATGTGGATTTGGGACGTGGACGCTTTCTACAATCAGAATTAGTTTGAATTTCTGGAATGTGGAATTGGGACGTGGACGTTTTCTACAATCAGAATTAGTGTGAAGTTTTGGAATGTAGAATTGGGACGGTGAATACAATCTGTTTACTAGTTTGTAAAGAGTTTACAGTTAGGTTTGCTGCAGCTATATTGAGTTGAATATGGAGCTGAAGCAACTGTTGTCGGGTCGTTAACTAGCTATGAGTCACTCGTCATTTTTGAACCGATTGTTCAGTTCCCGTCGGTTCGGCGTCGTCTGAATTGGGAAATCGATGCGGATAATGTATGGTTCAGTGAATCCGGCTCCCATAACTGTTTGGGTTGTGGGCTAGCCTCATGGTTAAAGTGTTCATTCGCCACGGCGAAGTCACCGTTCGATTCCGAATATGGGTATACTCGTATATGGTGTGTGAAAACCATGTATTTCCCATAATATTGCTGCAAAATTGCGAAAATACGGATAAAACAGCAGTCGCAGAATTGTGGACTCACTCACACCCTTGTCATACACGATATGTTGTGTTGTGTAAAGCTTGTTCTGTGATATGCCCATGACGTTCTTGGCTTGTGGCAATCCATCTCACTCACACAACCGACCCTTCTCCACAGTGAGCATAGAAATCGGAACTTTGTCTTTAATAAAAACACAATGATTGGATAACGTTTCGTCCTTACTCAAGACACACAGATGCTCGAGAAACATCACTTGGTGTTTGTCTGAATCATATGGTCTTACAGCGAGAGAGCACTACATACATGATATGGTAAGCAGGGTTGGTGGCAAATTAATAGATACAAAACAACTGCCTCGAAATAATATAAGTTGTTCACTGGTCACGAGGGATTCTTGGGCTCATGTGCCCTCGAGGGCGAGGGGAACCAGTGAACAACGTATTTATCTTACCAAACACCTGAATTTTAATTTTGAACTGTTGAAATGTCTTCTGAATCTGTGACACGAATCGTTTCGTCGCCCTTGTCCAGACGACACAGGGAAAACAAATTTAGAGTTATCTCCCTTCCATTCACCTTCAATCGCAAAACATCGGTAATTTCCGTGCATCATGCGTGATTGAATGTTATTCGAGATAAAGAAGTACTACCTTGAAGAACCAATTGAGTTCGGCATTCCCAGCGGAGTACATTGAAAAAATATACATCGTCTTTAAGCGGGGTACATTGAAATAAAATGCAAGGGCGCTTAGCCAATCAGAAAGCGACATACATGTGTGAGGTAAGATAATAACTATAGTCTCGTATGCACATTGTCATTGTTACATGTTGTTTCC
Source organism: Haliotis asinina (assembly GCF_037392515.1). Taxonomy (NCBI): domain Eukaryota; kingdom Metazoa; phylum Mollusca; class Gastropoda; order Lepetellida; family Haliotidae; genus Haliotis; species Haliotis asinina. The sequence goes on along the minus strand of NC_090294.1, from coordinate 37,519,454 downwards.
CAAGTTAAATCTAAATAAAACTCGGTTCATAAAAATATGTGTGCAACAAAAAGAGGACAAAACAAAGACAAAAACAAAAACGATAAAGAAATGTACTGTGATTAACAATTATATTCTAGAATATATCTCAAACCACTCAAAGGAAGTATCACTATGGCAGGACACATTAGGTGGCAGCAAGAATTCAGAGGAAGTATGTCACGTATACAGTCGTTATGACTATAACAACAATGATGGTAATATTCATTTTTCAGCAACTTGCACTAGAGAGGGAATGATCTTTTCGTAATACAGACTGGTCGGTTGATACGATAGGCAACGTGGACTTAGTATCCCCTACGTAGGACTTAGTGTCTCCTACGTAGGACTTACTATCTCCTACGTAGGACTTATTATAACCTATGTAGGACTAACTATCACTTACGTAGGACTTACTATCTCCTACGTAGGACTTACTATCTCCTACGTAGGACTTACTATCTCCTACGCAGGACTTAGTATCCCCTACGTAGGACTTAGTATCCCCAACGTAGGACTTACTATCTCCTACGTAGGACTTACTATCTCCTACGTAGGACTAACAATCTCCTACGTAGGGCTTATTATAACCTATGTAGGACTAACTATCACTTACGTAGGACTTACTATCTCCTACGTAGGACTTACTATCTCCTACGTAGGACTTACTATCTCCTACGTAGGACTTAGTATCCCCAACGTAGGACTTACTATCTCCTACGTAGGACTTACTATCTCCTACGTAGGACTAAGTATCTCCTACGTAGGACTTATTATAACCTATGTAGGACTAACTATATCTCCTACGTAGGACTTACTATCTCCTATGTAGGACTTATTATAACTTATGTAGGACTTACTATCTCCTACGTAGGAATAACTATCTCCTACGTAGGACTTACTATCTCCTACGTAGGACTTACTATCTCCTACGTAGGACTTAGTATCCCCTACGTAGGACTTACTATCTCCTACGTAGGACTTACTATCTCCTACGTAGGACTTAGTATCCCCTACGTAGGACTAACTATCTCCTACGTAGGACTTACTATCTCCTATGTAGGACTTATTATCACCTGTTGAAGATGCTCGATACATGTTAATATACATTAATCTGAAATAGTCAACTTAGTTCCCCCAGACACGGAAACCATTTCCATTTGACTGTTTACCATTAGAGTCTACCATCATGTGTTTCATTTACTCTAAGAGTCTACTGTTTCCTTCACCTTTAGACTCTTCTGTTCAGCTATACTAACCATCAAAGGTTTAGGCTCACTAGTGTAAATGTAGTCGCATACTTCACTCAACTGATTTTGCAAAATATTCCATACTGTTTAAAGGTACTGTTCACACATGAACTGAAGTATAACAAAACAAATGCGTAACGTTGACAAGATTATTGTCATGCGTTCAGTACATGATTCAGCTCGGTGAAAAATGGCAACTTCTTATCAAAACTTTACACCAAAACGCAGCAGTTCACATGCACGATATTTGCACATGCTTTTCAGCAATTTGATGAATCATCCTCATGCAATTAATCTGCATGAGTTTTGCAGTTGTTTCCCCAAAGTTGGTGGAGAAATTCATCTTCGTTGTATACATATATAACATATAGTGGGTGTTTTAAGTGAGTCTAGACTTTTGATGGGTAGCATACTTGTTGCATATTACTTTCATGTGTTGGACCGACTATTGTACTTTACTGCCTCGCGTTCAGTCTGCCCTATTGTTACGCGTTGCAGTTACATTTTTCTACTATGCGCTGGATATTTCAGAGGTCGTTGCGCATTAGTCATAATCTGCGTGCACAGACGTGTCTATCGGTGGCAATCCACGTGTACTTATATCCTTATACTTATACAAGCAACTATAATGACAATCTTTTGCCTTCTTTCAATTCCGTATTGCTTTACGCCGCATTCAACACTTTTCCACTCGAGTCACGTCACCTTGTAAACGATTACGAAAAAACAAAAGGCAAACGAGCGTTATATCTGATTATATAGCCTTATATGAAGACAAGAAATATTTTCAGAGGACGTGTCATAACGAGAATTTCATATCGGAAACTGTTCCCCCCTCCTATGTGTGTGTGCGTGCGTGAGTGCGTGTGTGTATACCCATAACTGCAATTAGATCAAGGTCCACGTCACTCAAATGTAACACACACACACGTACACACACACCCCACACACAATAACACTGTGTAGTAACACTGCGTTAGTGTCATAAGCATGCATTGACGTGCATTTCTAATATCTAACGTCCTGCATAACCAAACATTTCTCATTAACCACACTTCATATAATCCGAACCTTTAAAAGGATATATACTCTTCAAAATAAGTAAGGGAACCTGAACTTTCAATTTGGATAGGAACTTACTGTAAACGTTAACAAACGTTTCAAGGACAGACATCTTATGAACGCACCACCATTTCCTTCTGTTACCACTCCTAAACACAACGCATGGTATGCACGTGCACAACGAAGGTAGCCCCATACACGTGCATGGGGTCCCATTCTTGATTTTAACGTTTTTTCAAGAAGGTCGAGAAATCAATTTGAACATTGAATTTGACACTCATCTTGCATCGCACAATTGCTAGTGTTTGTTTCTAGTGTTTTTTCACAAATTACATGCCATCCACCAATTATCTTTGAAAATATATTCCAAATAACTATGGTTGTTATGGAGGTGCAAATGGTGATGCACTCTCAAAACATTCAATAATAACTTATCAACATTGATTGAATCTTGAAGTTCTAAATATGTTTAATCGTAAATAAAAAAAATGAAGATCCCCTGCTTTTTTTTGAAGAGTATATTAAGTACTACATGGCAGATAGTATGTCCTACATAGGAGAAAGTAAGTCCTACGTAGGAGATAGTATGTCATACGTAGGAGATAGTGACACCAAAAACATTTTCACCGTCGCATTACAGAATACGCTGGCATTACAGAAACATTCTCACATTTATGGTAGCAACCAGCCAGTCCCAGAAATTGTGCAATTCTTTCTTAGTGCTGGGTAACTGGGAATTTCTCAATCGATCCCGCCTTTTCTTGAGTATCTAAGTGAAAAACTTCAGAAATCGCCAGCTAAGTGCTAACGTAGCCAGCAACTCTATCAAAGGTTTGTGTACATCGTATTTGTCATCAGGGTCACCATCCGATATTTAATCTAAAGGAACAACAGTGGCAACACACTGAATAGGTACGTTGTCATTTCTTTTATGAACTGACACAAGGTTGTGTCAGTTACGACAGCCTGGCTACAACAGAACATAGTATCCCTGACTTTCCTAACAATAACACATGGCCCTGGGTACTTATAGTTGACAAGCGATTCTAAACATATTAACACTGAAATGTGTTTCCTGAAAATTCTTGTCATAATATAACACTGCTGAATCAAGTATACTCATTGTATAGTCAGAAGTGTATAATCGAATCTTATGGACATAGAAAGGGTCTATCTCTTTTGTTTCAGCATGTCATGTTTTGGGATTTTTTGGTTGTTTGGTTGTTTTGTTTCGAGGGGTTCAAACGTATTGCTTAAGACAAGGTCAAAATGGCTGATATCATGAACTGACTCCCTCGTTTGTTTTTAATTATACACAGCATTTCACAAGCGTCTGGGTCAGAAATCATGAAACATGATCCAACACACTCGTTTCAGACCTACCATTGAAGTGACTATATGGCTTCTGTTTCAGCATGTCATGTTTTGGGATTTTTTGGTTGTTTTGTTTCCAGGGGTTCAAACACAAGGTCAAAATGGCTGCAAACCGAGGACTCATGAACTGACTCTCTTGAAGGAAACATCAAGAAATGCCCTATGGTTCTGTACATATAGATCAGGTAACAGATTAGCTGCAGTTAATAAACTTTGGACGGGGAGTATCCCTTGGGTGAGTATCCCTGCTTGGCAGCCTGACCCCCGGGATTTTCTAGGACATCAGTCCTGCCCCACAGCCATGCTGAAGTGATTCATGTGCTCTCACCTTACGCTAGTGATTTTGTTTAAAAAATGCCTCATCCACCAGAAAATGGGTACCCGACGTGACAAGTCACGTGACTATAACCTTCCAACGCCTCAAAGGTAGCTTGGGTTATCCAGGGTTATAATGAACTGTCTGCGCTTAGAGCAGTTCCCTCAGGGATGTGGATGAGGGGCTATAAAAGTACTGTCAATATTATTAAACGAATGCGTTCTCAGGCCTACTTAGTTTCAGGATATAGTCTCTCTTGCGCTCGTTAAGATTCGGGACAGTGTGCATTAGATTTAACCAGAGTTAAGACTAACTGATGAAAAGTTTGTTGGAACACACCTAACAAGAAACTGGATCATTGATCTGATTGAATACTGTTAGACAAACCAAACACGGTGACGATCTTCACTAAAGTTCTGATACTGACCTGAGCCTTACTTTTACATCAGTGAATGGCCTTTGAAACGCTTGTGGAAGCACACACGATAGTAAACACGTACATGCCTGACCGAGTTTTAGGCAAAGGACCAAAAGAATCAATGATGACTCAGCTGAAATGTTCTGAGTTGGAATGAGATCGACCTTCTAGTAATTTTTGTATTTGGTTTGCCAGTCATTTGACATACATAGCAAGTCTTGCAAAATGCAGTCACACCATACTGGACAAAGAAACAGGGCCAAATTTGGCCGCAACCCAAATCAATATTGAAGGAGTTTCATGGGTCAAAGTCAAAAAGTATTTTCCATAGGAATTTAAAAAAATTCCTTTCATTTTCAACTGGTAGATCTGTTGTCTCCACCTTCTCATCAAGACGATGTTCTTGAAATGATAGCAAACTGATAGCCACTGTCCCACTGACAACAAATGGGTTTTCTCCCCGTGACTTTATGAACAGTTCCCAGAACTGGTGCCACAACCGCCAGCTTGTCAGAGTGTTGAGTACTCTACCTCGAACATTTAGACAGGCCAAGAGTATAATCTATGAAATTGACAGCCAAATTGTAACAATCAATCTAAGAAGAAATGTATCTAACTAAACACGATTACCTAAACAGGGAAAGCGTGAGTTTCTGATGATAATTTCTTTCCCGAATCTTCACGGATTCACAAGAAGCGTGTCATAATCATTTGACAGCATTGACAAATAATTTAATTGTTGCCATTGGGTCAATCACAAACATGTTATGTCATCACCAAGTTGGGTGTCTGTAATTAAAGGATTATTAATTTTGTGAACACAGTTAATTAAAACTGTAAAACGTGTACACGTTCGGGAACGTCATTGTAAGTGCGTGAAAAATCTGCAATCTTCACAGTTAAATCTGTTTGATCTGGGCTTACTACAAGTGATTTATTACTAATTATGCACGGAAGTCGGTACTGGGGTGGTCAGTATCTTTACATGTGTATAAATTCCATGCAGCAAATCCAAAACAATAATGCGAAAGAAGAAACAGTGTTGACTATTATCAGAAACAGATCATTACTAATTGTGAACAAAAGCTATGGAAAACTGAAACAGCGATGGACATGACACACTCTCATCCGTACACATTCCATGCTACTGCTTATTTTTTGTTTTAACAACAAAATTACCAATACTTTCAGAGCATACATCCTCAGCTATCAGGGGCCCATTTGGCATAACGGAAACAGACCGTGAAGATCTGGGTTAGAATTGATCTTCAGCAACCCATGTTACTGTATACCAATTGCGCAGATCGATGCTCATGCTGCTGACCACTGGATCTCATTTTGCTGATCACTGGATTGTCTGATCCAATCTCGATTATTTACAAACAACAGTAACATGCCTGCCACTGGGCAGTTTAGGCACGTGCCTACACTTTTTAGGCGATTCATCATGGTGCTAGAGACATCAGCATCAAGTAAGAGGTCTTACGGTGTAATGAGGAGGAAAATGACGTACTTTAGGTCCAGCATGGGTGATGTCCGTATGTCTTATCCACTTGGACCTATCCATGTCCGCTGAAAAATCCCAGTGAACCCACACCGTGTCACTGTACTGAGCACCTTGCAAGCCTGTACCTACCACGATGTCAGCAAAGTTCACTCTTCCGACTACCAACTTTCTCTGCTTGCTGATCCACACACCTGTCATTTGTACAGATTATGTATTTATTTATTTATTTATTTATTTATTTATTGTATTTTTAACTCGAAATCTCCTACTCATGCCCAGTTGCGTCAACACTGCATTTCTTTATAGGATGCAACCCTGAACAAGCACCCCAGTGATACATTTTGCTAAATGTTGAATGTTTGGGTTCGTGCCTTTAACATTTCACCGATGCTGCATCATCATTGCCATGGCGACCTAACGGCCTACATGTTCAGAAGTCTCATACATACAGTGTAGGTCGTAGTGTGTAGGTCTATGTCGATGACGTCTACCCTGAAACGTTTGGACAAAGAGCAGATTGGGAAATGAAGCATAATATTATACGGTCATAAAATATACATTTATCAGTACAACATTTGGCAAACCTCATTAGATTTGATTTCACGGAGGCGGGATGATCGTTTTGTTGTTAAGTGGTTCAGTGTTTCTCCTAGTGACTTTTTAACAGACAAAATGTCAAGTTTACCGAAACATACATAGTTAAAGAACGTAGGCATGGTGTCTTGTCGCCTTTTGCGTTAGTGGTACGTTTATGGCGTTGCGAGCCTTGGTTTCATAGGGATTAGTTGATCAGGGGTTGGAATCCTTGATTCGTCCAAAATACCGTTCATTGTCACCGGACGGCCGGATAGCCTTAAAGCGTTCGCTCGTCACGCCAAAGGCCCGGGTTCGATTCACCACATGGATGCAATGTGTGAAGCCCTTTCTGGTGTCCCCCGCCGTGGTATTGATGAAATTTTGCTTAAAGCGCTCTCTCTATGATGGGATTTTGCTAAAACCTCTCTCACTCTTTGTCACCATGAACATGTTCTGTTATGCCGTTCTAACAACAAACATCAACGACATAATTTGGCGTTATTTGCGTAATTTGGAGATATGAAGCTACAAATACTGAAAAGAAGTTATAATGGTATGTGGAACTTAATTGCTCTTTCAATGCGACGTGTGTCTGTGCGTGTGCATTAGCGTTTGTGTTTGCGTTTGCTCTTGCATATTCCGCTCTTATGCTCGCTTTATATATCTACAGACATTCAGACATTCCCATGTAAGAATCACACTCAATCTCCTGCACCAACCTGCGGTATCTTACAAACAGCGTTTGAACGTTACATGTCTACAGAAAGCGATACAATATCCTACATGTTTTGAGAACAATCAATAAAAATATTCCACTTTTACTTTCAGTTATTGACTGAGTTCTGTGTGCATCAGAATCAGCAACCATGGGGAATTGTTTCAATATTTACGTTGTTACAACTTAACTCCATTCCAGGATTATTGCCCCACTCTGCATAAAAGACACACACCTCACCTCTATTCCCCAGCGACCCATGCTTGAATCTCTTCTCTCTCAAGACCTTGACTTAATGCAACCTTTCTGCTTATTCGTGTGCTGGCATCTGTCAGAGTATATATTCGCCCTGGATCGCCCTGAGCAATCACTTTAAGTGAAAACCTCTCCAGCCAGGGGACTTTTCCAAATGGATTCTAGGTTTTGAGGCAGAATCATTGAGGCCATATAAAGCACGCAGCCCAGCAGTGAGACCTAACTCTACATTCTTTGGTTAGAAAGTAAACAAAAACCGTCAACGGGAATAATACCTCGCATGATCATATAGGTTGGTATTGTCACATCGTGTAGCATGACCACATGAATTAACACGGGAGATGGGTTATCATGGTTAGGTTGGTTATCATAGACAGATGGATTAACAAAATCAGATGGATTAACATGGTCAGGTTGGCTATCATAGTCTGGTGGGCTAACATGGTCAGGTTGGTTATCGTTTTCTGATAGGTTATCATGATGAGATGAATTAACATGGGTCATTATGGCGAGATGGGTTAACATGTTCAGATTGGTTATCATGGCAAAATGGGTTCACATTTCCAGATGAGTCAGATTGTGTTCACATGAACAGATGTGTTGACATGGTCATAACTGTTATCACAGACAGATGGGTTAACATGGTCCGATATAGCAACATGTACAGATGGGTTAACATGGTCCGATACAGATGGGTTAACATCAGCAGACGGGTTAACATGGCCTGAATCGTTAACACGAGCATATATGGGCAAATGATTTAACATAGACTTATGGATTAACGTGATCAGATGGGTTGACACGTTAGTTAACGTGGTCCGATAGAGCTACACGTCCAGACTGCCTACCATTGTCAGATTGTTAACATTGTAGAATTGTTAACATTGTCAGATTGTTACCATTGTCAGATTGTTAACATTGTCATTTTGTTTAGTTTGGACAGAGGGTTTTACAAGGTCAGATTGCCTCACAAGGTGAGATGGGCAAATGAAACAACATGGGAAGATGACAACATAGTCTGTTGGTTTAAAATGGTCGGATGGTTTGAATGATCAAACAGTTTACCAAAGTCATGGTTTAAAATGGTCGGATGGTTTGAATGATCAAACAGTTTGCCAAAGTCATGGTTTAAAATGTCTAGAAGACTTAACAACGTCAGATGGTCTTACTAATATTGATAATGCTCGGATTCGCATGGCCTTGTCAAGAGGGCGAATACAGCACAATGAGTTAATCCGAAAACAGTGGATCCTTTTCACTTACTCGATACACGTAGCCCAACACAGTGCGTGTATGGTAACACCGAGTCACCTATTCCAATACTAGATACATTTCGCACTTCAGTGCCCACCCAATAACCACCCGGTGTCATTACAACCCGTTCTGGAAACATATTGAAGTAATAAATCATTCAAGAAACTGTGGTTGGTCGTTAATAACAGTTTGACATTTTGGGTTAAGTAGCACTGCCAAGCAATAAGTTAGCCAATTCGACCAGCTGCTCGGTAACTGGGTCATCACAATATTAATACTGAAGTAACGCCGATTTTCAGAGAGGTCACGATAACGAATATTCCTGCAACGAATTAAATCCCTCGTCTGTGATCGAATCAATGTATGCTGATCGGAAACCAGATCAGCAATCATGGTGTTTCTGTTCGTGAACGATAATTGTGTCTGACCCAGTATTTCTATATGAATAGTTTATGGTCCCCTTTTTATATGATTTTGAACCATCGTGACAGATGTTTAACGAAGAATACTAACCTCGTTCTACCTAGTTTATGTACAGCGTAAGTAAAAAACAAAAAATTACGTTTTCATGCAAAAATTGTGGGAGAGAACAGTGATACTTGTAAGAAGGACTTGAGTTTTTCCGCGAACACATTGTGTCATTACGGGTTTCAGAGAACCAATAAGGTTTTACGCCGTTCATATCAATATTTCAGTAAATTCAGGGACACAAGAAATGGACTTTACATTTTGTACCCACGTATGGAAAAAAACTGGGATCGACGTGACAGGAAAACGCATGAACCATTAGCTACCCCTTGGAAAGGACGTTGGTCAACACCGCTGATGCTGGTGTTGGTGCTGGTGCTGGTGCTGGTGCTGGTGCTGGTGCTGGTGCTGGTGCTAACATTTTTAATGTTCAAAAGCAAGATTCTGACCAAGATACTCAGCAAAAGAAGACACGCAAAAGGAGCACGGGTTCAGCTGATACTCATAAAAAATGAATACCAAACACGAACCTCTCACAGACTGATGGACGGTCAAACATCTGCCATGTCTAACAGAGGCTCAACGCAACAACGCCATTTCCCGAGTGCAGACGACGAGTTAAGCTATAGACTGGGTTTTTTTTCAAGGATCGTCTTGTACTTGTACCATAACAAGACTATAGAACCGTTTTCAGACACAGGGTAAACACTTGACCTGTTAAGATCCAGTCAACTGTAGTCACAACAGCATCACAGAACAGAATCACACTAGTTCGTCACTTTGGCCTATATAGGTATTGGAGACGAACAACTCAGGGCGTCCATCGGTCTGAACGGCTTCGGCGTGAGTGGCATTAGGGACACGGAGTATTTGGTTCCGAGTACGGTTATATGTTTTTTTGTCGTTGTGGAAAACGTTGCCCTCAAAAGATTGGTAATGATGCGGGGTGCCATCTCCCATACCGATACAACAGACTGAATAAACGTCAAGGGCAATTTAACAACATTACACAGGTGAAATTGTGTGCACGTCCTTTCTGTTGTGCAACAATGAAATGTCATTTGTAAGGCATGACAACGCCCGATCTCGCTCAGCAAGACTGACAATGGCTTCTTTGAGGATGTACAACATCTAAATGCTGCCATGACCCAGAAATCATCGAGCGGTATATGATCTCATCAACGTCTGGGGTTGGCACAAACACAGCAAGAAGAAAGGGTGAATATTCCTCAGGTCACAAATCCTGGTCTCACTGGTTCGATGGGGAGATGGTGCCAAGCATTTCTGGACTCTCGTGGGAAAAATGATAATGACAACAGATAAGCTTCATTTTGACATGCGACTGTGTCATGATGAACATCGTTAGAATTTGAAGTAGTATGGTATGCCTATAGTTGTTGATTATTCATAAGAAAGCAGTTCGGCGTTTCTGTTTTTTTAAGAGAATACATATGACACTTTTAGACAGAGCACTCTAGATTTTAACTTAAATATGAAGTGTTGATGCGAAAACCTGAAGATGCTCATTTTGACAAAGGTTCCTGTTGATGTAGAATAAAAGCGAGAAACTGTCTATCTGAAATACTGTTATGTTAAGGGACAACAAAAACCAAACGGCAGTATTCGAACTACATGTATATGGCAGCGAACTGTAACAATCGAGTGTGGACCAAGTAATCCCGTGAACTACGTACTTGGATAAATCAGCGAGCCTTACCACAAAATCACATTAGTCAAAAAGACATTATACAGAGATGCTGCTCTGGTCACACCACGCCTCATCAGCATTGTTTTAATTCCTAACCATGCGATCCTAATGGTCTCTTCCGGGAATAGTCTTATGAGTAATAAATGTACACAGATATATGACTTTGTTTAACGCTATATTCATAATAACTGACAGTAAATGGACACAGCAGCGGGCAAAGGTTCATGTTCTTGGCCATCATTAATTGATGGGATAATGAGACAGCATGGGAATAAAGCTTCCGAATGGAATATAAGCCTTCTCCCATCTGCCCTGCTGAAAATGATAACAGCAAGACATGCCATAAATGTACAACAGAGCATGTTTATGTAGTCTGCTAATGGATTGTAACGGGACAAACTGAAGATAATGGGCAACTGGCATGAGAATCAGCCTTGATTGATTCAAAACGATGAAGAAAACCTTCATTTTGACGTATCGAAACCAAGATCGCTGCGTACATGATTCCCACTTACCTATCGATTTCATACCTCTGTTATAGAACCCCGGAACTGTGGTCAGCAATGGCGGCTTCTTGACCACTCTGTGGCTTGGACTTGCCATTGATGCAGTGAGTGATTACAATCCCATTATACAACAATAATAAATCAAACCATATTACCAATATCTGATCAACCTCAGGAACGGCTACTCGGTAAATAAGGGTCGTTCGTCGATAGCGATACTGCAATTACCGCAGATTATTAGAGTAAATTTGTCGCCTTTATCAGCCAGCAATGCCGATATGCGATAGCTGTGTGTTTAATGTCGTCTATGAGTGTTAATTTCAGATTCAACGTAATCTATTGCAGCTGAGGAAACAGATAAAGAGGTAGTGGATATGCAGTTAATCATTTTCGTTTACGATTTGTCGTCTGATGGCTAGACGTTGTTAAATAGATTTACTTTGGTATAAAATTGATTAGGTCATGGTTAATTTGTCACCTCATAATGATGATAGGTGCCGTTTGGATGGGTTGTGCATTAAACCTATGATGTTGACTGTGCGACGCATGCGAAGAGTGTATTTCTCTAAGAGAGATAACTCCTGAACAAACTTTGTGAAAGTGCAAAAGTCTCATTCGCGTGTAATATACTCTTGCCTAGACAGAACTTGCCTGGGTGGCTGTCTTGTGTCAGCGATTACTCCGATATGGATTTCTTGTCTACAATGCATTCCCAAAGGCATAACTAATGAATGTTTCCATATATACAGTTCAGTATTTCAGTTTCCACCATGAGGAATCAATAATTTCCACTGACGAGATTCTGCTGTTCCCGGTATGTTTTATATACTGAAACTAGGAGATACCTAAGAATTAAGAAAGAAAACAGAATCTGTTAAATTTGCACCTTAAATGATGTCGATGATGAATTTCGACACAAATTCTTTCCTTATCCTTATCCTTATTTTGCTTATCCTTATCGTAAGAAATACGTATATAAAACATATTACTGTGTACATCCTGAAACTCGTAACTTTATAGAATTGGTGAATAATTCCAGTAAAACACATTTAGAAAGTTTGTAGATATATATTCACAAAGCTTTTACTGTAATAAAGAATGCACTGCTATCCGTACATGAATATTTGCATTGTAAGAAATAGAGATTCATTGGTTGATTAATTGTCCTTGTATGCGCACATGGGCATATATGCATGACTTGCCTTGTATTCATGATTTATCGTTTATGCATGAACTGAATTGGAATGCATGCATTCATTCATGTTCATGACTTATACTGTGTTCACGATTTGCCTTGTTTGCATGCGTAGCCTCGTTGTCATGTCCAATTTGTCCAAAATGCAGGTCCTTTTTCACATGCAAGGAGTACTTTGTATGTAGATACGGGATCAGGTAACAGGCTTGGTAACATGTTTGAAACATGTCATGTTGCAGTTGCTCTAACAATCACTGAATTATCAGGTCCAGACTTTATATCGCTGTCACATAGCTGGAAAAGTGCTGAGTGAATTAATAATGTCTATGTCAAGATTACGGTGATTTTGCTAGATGATATTTATTGAATAAATATTTTGGAATAATGCTGAATACGGCAAGAAACTCTACGTCTACGCTTGCAGTGACTCGAGACCTACCATTTGGCAGTTCTGTGTATTTTATGGAAAGCAGTTTGTTTCAGATAATCATTGAGAAACAACATTGCCCCCCCTCCCCCCCCCCCCCCCGTCTCTCTCTCTCACACACACACACACACACACACACACAGACAGACCAATATAATGTTTGCTACACAGTTTAAATGCATGTTAACAACGCATGTGAAAGTGTGATAGTTCTGTCCCTTAGGGTGTTCCATACTTCTGCACACAGACAAGAAACATACTCCTCGAAGTTCTCGTCGAATAAATGTTTGTCTCTTGTTCCAGTCGTACCTATGATTTGTGTTTAAAGTTAATGATATATTGAATCAAGAAGGCGTGTGTGTTTCTGAATATGTTTAACCTCAAAATTATTTATTCACCCTACTAATTCACAATTTTCCGCCAACATTGTAGCATTAACACTGACGTTGACACCACGTGTGGGAGGAACGATATTTGAGGGCTAGCAGAGGGATAAGATTAACCCAGAAGTGACATGGGCGGGAAACCTTGCCTGTCCGTGGTGTTGGCTGCTGACGAAGTATACTTATTTTCTTCCATTTTCTGTTTCTTGAGTGTAATGTACATATGTCACGTGGTGTAGTGATACCTTATATGGAAATGGTGTAGGTGTGACTATTGACGGGAAGGAAAACATTTTGCGACAGAGATAGTCTATTGAGACCAACTATTGAAATGATCTTTCTCTCTTTTAATTGTTTTTTCTCTCTCTCAAATGAATGTATAGTTTAAATGAAATACAAACATACTGAGAAGGTTTCAGTTCCGATTACTAAATAACAAGAAACTTGAACCTCAGATCAAGAAAAAATTTCAAATATAACTTATTGTTATTCACAATTTCAACCTCTGAGTCACACGCCGTGTTACCGCCATACTTGTTTAAGAGGTAACAGGGGTCGATAACTCTAAATCAAAGTAAACGAATCTAAATCTGTAGTTTGCGCTGCGCATTTGTCAACCGAAGTCAGTTACTAAACTATCGATAGCCACACATACTACCGATGCATCGATAGTTTTCCGTCCTCCCATCCATTTATTAATATCAGGGACTCAACAATTGCAATCCATCAATGCACTGATGCATCGTTATAGCATTAACATTGAATGCATTCTTAATCGTTGTTAAGTGACAAACCAAACTCAAACATTTCAGAACTTGATGGGATCAAAGCCCAAAACAAGCAGAAATACCGTTGATGATCCCTCTGTTTCAGACAAAAACATTTAAAGATAGGTCGTGTTCTTTGAAAGTTCGGAAATATATTGAGTAAACCATTTTGTATTATCTATAAACATTCGGAGCATCTCAATTCTCTAACAGTGCCCCCCCCCCCAAAAAAAAAAAAAAAAGAAGAAAAAAAACAAATAAAAAAATAAATAATAGAAAAAAAATATAAATAAATAAATACATAAATAAATACATAAATAAATAAATAAATAAATAAATAAATAAATAAATAAATAAATAATAATAATTCTGTGCTATCTGTTGCTTCTGAAATGTTGTGATCAAAAAGCGCTGTTGTTCTCGCAGACCACGTGAGCAGTCTCTCTTCTTTACAAGCTGCTGCTCATGATATAGAGAGAATCTCACCCAAGTGTCTACTGATATGAAATATATCAACACGAGTTGATAAAGTATAAAATATCCAAGGTTTGCCGAGGATATTTTACCTTTATCAACGAGTGTTGATATAACTGATATTAATAAACACACGGGTGAGATTCTATTTATCATTCCAAATCATTCTTCATTAGTTTTCACTGAAAAATGTATATGTCTGAACACAACACTGTCATTAGATTTGCAATGCAGCGATGTCATAGCATTGTGATGTCATCAAGTTCATGACATCATAGCATTGTCAGGGCATTGCGCAAAATCGTCTGTCAAAACACAAACGATATCTCCTGTACAACGCCGTTTGGGGTGATAAACTGCAAAGCTATACTCCGTATAACTGCTATTAGCATTGAAGTCAACGCAAGGGTCTTTGTTTTAGGTGTCTCAAAAGTACTGGATGATGGGAATTCCCTCAAATTCTAACCAGGGATTCGAAAACCAAATCATGTCAAGTCACATATATATCTCCAGTACGTTTTAACCTGAGGATAAAATTGTGTTGCTGTAGGGGAAATACTGTCGCTGCCAGCAAAATAGATGTCAAGCATTCAGTTCCAGTTGTGGGAACTCTGTAATGCACCATTAAAACAATAGCCCGGTGGGTAGCCTTGTAGTTATGGCGTCTGCTCGTCACACCGAAGACAAGGTTTCGATTCTCCACATGGTTGCAATGTGTGAAGCCCATTTCTGGTGTCTCCCGCCGTGATATTGCTGGGACGTTGCTAGTAGTGGCGTAAAACCATACGCAGTCACTCAGTCACTTGTCTTTGCGCATGACAAAATTCTCAATCTTCTGAACGCTAACCAGCCAAGATCTTGAGCTAGTTCACATGGACACACGTTTCCATAATTCTCATATTACTACTATTTATTGCTAAAATCGGCTTAAAACTAAACTCACCTACTCACTCACTCACTCGTTCATAAAAACAATAACAGCTGTTGTATTCAATAAGACCTGTTTCGAAATACATTTACAGACATGGCAAGATAGAATTATGTGTCTACTGTATTATCCAAGAATCCTGAAACCTGTTCTTATTCCATTAAATATGTGTCGATGTTTTATTCATTGTCGTTATGTTTTATTCATGTATAAACGTCGCATCGTATTAGTGATTAACTGGTCGTTACCATACTAAACCTCTCTGTTATTACCATTATCTCTGCTGTCCCATTTATGTTGTTGACCTAATGAAAAAACATATAGCTTTCGAAGAGTCTGGAAAGTTGGTCTGGAAGAATCCAATTTAAGTTTAAATGACGTCTAGATATTTTATTATTTTTAAAGTACCTTTATTACCGGAAGGCACAGGTCAACACGTGGAGCCAGGAAGGCATAAGTACCTTTGCATATTGGAAACGTATTACCCAGAGTGAATGGGTGAGTTAAAATTTATCGTCACAGTATTAACCGGAAACAGGGCAATTAAACATTTAACGTGAAAAAAACCGTTACATTAAAATCACAAATGAATGGTATGTGGGTGATTTAAAAAGCGTATAAGGCAGATTTTATTTGTATATAATCAACCTGACGAGGATAGTCAGTTACTATGCTTAGTTTGTTAATTGTTTAACGCCACACTCAGCCATAATTCAGCTATATGACGCCGGGCTGCAAATAATGGACTCTAGACCAGACAGTCCAGTGACCAACAGCATAATCATCCTTCTAATCGGGATACGATGACACGTGCCATCCAAGTCAGCGATCCTGACTACCCATTCCCGTTAGTCAGATCTTACGACAGACATAGGTTACCAATTCCAACACAGAGTTGTGGTGAGACAATTATACTGGAAAGTTTCTACCACTTTAGTTGTCCCTCAGTCTAACATCAGTGTTGTTTCTCACAGATCAGCAGTTCCAGATCAAAATTCTGGATTCAAATGCACATCCAATAACACCTGACAAACCAGCAACGCAACTTTTAAAGACCATGAAAATAATTCCTTGCAGACCGGAGACATTCTTCCCGACAGACCAGGAATCAGCCTCTTGCAGTTAGAAAAACCGTTCTTCGTAGACCAGTGGTGTAGCTCCTTGAAGACCAGAAATACTGCTCTTGTAGGCCCGTAAGGTCGATTTTTGTAGACCAGAGAGCGGTCTCCATGCCGATCACTCGTTTCATTGAAAACAATGGAAACGGCGGCTTGCAGGTCAACGTAACCATCCATGGTACATCCACAAACAGACTTGTAAACCAAACTAAGATCTTATTGCGGATCAGAGTAACAAGTCATTGCAAACCAAGGGAGGGTGACCAAGGGAGTTAGCAGGAGAGTCAAGATACGAATGGGAAGGAGATTTAACGACTTGTTATCAAGATAAAGTAAAACTTCATGGACCTGTCGAATACGTCATAAAGTTAGACAAGAGGTTGACGTGCGCAAGTAGGCTGGGTAGTTATAGTATGTGGCTCCGTCTGTCCGTCCGTACGAGGAGGAACATCTCAAGAACCGTTGACAGCATTCTTTTCATATTGGCACCAAGGTTCGTCACAGTAAGCGAAGGTACCTTCACCATGTCTACAAGGTCACAAGGTGACTTTAACATTTTGCCCTTGTCGGTGAGATATCTCAAGAACCGTTCATTGAATATTTCCTCATATTTGTCACCTAGCTTTATTTGGAGAAAGCACAGGGTCCAGTCCATTTTGGTGACCTTAATGTTATTTCCATGTTAACAGCGACACTTTAAATATTTCAGCATGTAAACCTACATGTTAAGCTTATCAGCGAGATACCTCAAGAACCATTCACTGAGTTTTCTTCATACCAAACTTCGTCAAGGGGAGCCGCGGGGCACAGTGGATTTGGTGATCTTCACGAAATTTTCAAGGTCACAGCGACACTTAAGATATGTTAAGATTGTCAGCACGATGTCTCAAGAACGGCTCAATGGATTTTCTTCACACACATTCAAGACTATGAGACAAAACCATAAGTGAGTTAATATTTACCGTCACATAGGCAATATGTCAGCCATACCGTGACATGAACAATTTAATTCATATGGGTATTAATTAAAATTAAATGTAGATCACAAAAACTGTCACCGATGGACAGTAAAACTACTAGACTACCACAGCTCTTAATTAAAACTACTACGCTATCATACAAAAACATATCACTGTGGGCAGCAATACAATGTAAAAACAGGCCAGTGATCACAAGCATCTGGAAACTGATCACCATACTAAGGACCATAGGGACCTAGACGAAACAATGACATAAGCAAGAAAGGTGGGAGAGTGAGAGAGAGATGGTAGTGCACCAAGGCATTAGTGGGCGAGTGCGTAGCCGGGTTAATGTGCGACTGTGTCAAACTATTATCACTGTTACATAAAAATGACTGATTTCAATAGTTGATCTGGCAACTTTGTTACATGTAATCAACATGATCGAGAGAGTTACAAGGACATGCACCCAACGAATATAGAGACGGCTTAGTCAGCATGTGGAATAAGGCTACGTAGAGTACGAGAGAGAAATAAGAACGATGAGCCGAATTTACTGGCAATAGTTTCCAACATTATGTCCTTCGATCGAGATGCACCAGCTTCTGAAAAAGGATGCCAGCGTGCCTGCACGCCACCTATACAGAGGGTTCCACCTGTTGGTGTAAAACGTACTCCAAAGCAGAAATGATGTCGTCACCATTTGCATACCAAAGCGTTCTCTCGTAAGATTTGGAAGAGGTGGAAATTTTACTTCGCTAAACACCGGGGTTGGTCAGTGCGTGCAAACAAATGAAAGAAAAGACCTATCCATGTGTACGCTTGTTAGCAGACTAATCTTGATGAATATTCGGATAATGAGGAGATATCAGGTATAAGTATTACAGGGTATAGAGTGTGTTACCATTTCGTCACATTGCCCTGAATAAATGTTGACTACAAATAGAGAAGATATTATCGATATCATGACCAACCAAGCGTCGCCAAATGTTCCAGAATGAGAAGAAGCCTGAAAACCAAAGTATGATAAAGACCGCTTACGTTCTATTAAACAAAGCAATATTGGCGGGGACCGGACGGCTCATATTTCCATTATTGCTAATCAAGAAGAGGTCTTAACACGCCAAGTATATTTAGTCTTGACGTCATTTAATGGCATACCGCGCTTAAATTGAAACTATACACCAAAATAAATGGCCGCAGATGAGGGATAATTTGCTCCAGTTATGGACACTGGTCAGTTGGTCGAGGCTATAACAAACAGGTGGTCATCTGGTCGGTAAATAGTTATATTGACTGACGTTTGTGAGTAGGCCATATTATGTGGATGATTAGACTGTGATATTGGAGTATGTTGACTCAGGTGAAAGGTCTGATTACATTGGACTGTATTTTTGAATGTTTAAACAATTACGGAAACGTCTTTTCATCAGATTATGAAGAAAAGAGATCTGCCACGTCTTCGGAAGGATTTGATGAAGAAGTTGTTTCGCTGACATGTAATTTGACCACATAGCCCGTCTGCATTACGTCTCAAGTCACAGCGGAAATACATCTATAGCTGTAAACTATCCTGTGGTTGGAATTTATTAGATTTGTCAATCTCGAGTTTATGGAAATGCCTTGTCTAAATGTGTCAAAAATCCGCGTTTAAAATCCACGTATCTCCATTACGATAATAAAATCATTTTATCGAGATAGTTGAGTGGTTCTTTATGCTGGGTCACATACGCCACACACTCCCTTCATCTCCGGAAGTTCCAGAAAGATTGGTGTAAGCTGATGCCAGTAAACGGACGCTGTGTGGAGCCGATGCCGAGTTATGAACCTGGCCTGTCAACAACAAGTTACATATCAGGGAAGAAACGCAATAGCTATAGGTTTCTTGAGTTCAATGAACACAAAAACTTGCCAATAAACAGTGCTGCGTTTATTTTGCTACATGGAGTCAATCCTGTTTGTTAACGTGACAAGTCAACGGTGTGCATCTTTCACAAAGTGACGGACAAACTAAAGTATACATACATACTTGATGATGGCCAAAAATGACTCAAACATGAATCTTGGTTCGATGTAGATGTATTTGAAATCGGCTGTCATTGCTATGTTTTAACTTCACAGGGCTTTAGTGACCGCTTTCTGCCC
This sequence comes from Haliotis asinina, assembly GCF_037392515.1. Taxonomy (NCBI): domain Eukaryota; kingdom Metazoa; phylum Mollusca; class Gastropoda; order Lepetellida; family Haliotidae; genus Haliotis; species Haliotis asinina. Next base: position 37,499,631 of record NC_090294.1, on the reverse strand, counting down.
GGAAACTTCTTCATGACTTATTTATTTTTAAAGATATTTAGCTGTTGCGTGTCAGTTTTCTTCATGATACCGTATCAAGTAAAATGTTCAAACGTACCGTCTTATATCATTTCTCGTCATTTCATTAATGCTTGCCCCACGTCACAATGGCAAATATGAGAGACACCGTATTGTAAGGAGATAATGACTGGAGACGTTGTACTATCTGGGGAATCCAGTTAGAGACACGCAATTGTCCAACGTCTCTAAAAGGAAACACGATATTTTCCGAGGACGCGCCATTGTCTAGAATCACAGATATGGAGGCACCTTATTGGTCGTCGCCATAGATTGGAGATATGGTTTTGGATGAGATCTAGACGTGAGACACACAATTGTTCCCGCCAAAAGATTAAACTTCCTGTTGCACCAAGATAACATGCACACTAAGTCTGGAGACACTTTAGAGAGACGCCACTGCCCATTGCCACATGAAAGAGAAACACTTTTGTCCGGTGACACAGACTACAGACACGTTTGTGTCTAAGGTCATTAACAGACACGTTATTTTCCGAAAGAATTGATCGGGGAGATGCTGTCGTCAATGGGTACATTTTACAGACACACTGTTATCCGAAACTACAGACAAGAGACAACCTAAATGGTCAGTTTGGGTACCGGTTAGAGACAAGCTATTGTCCCAAACCATCGACAAGAGACAACCAATGTGATCATGGCAGTCAACACCTTCATGTAAGCAAATGGTACGGCTATTTTTGCTGCCAGATATCAATAATGTAATCGTAGAAAGTTGACTTTAGTAATATTGATCCTCATGGTGTGTTTGTAATTTCTCTGATAGAATACAGACTAATATTAGCAGATATTGAGACATCGAGAGGCTATTTGTGCACGGCTGTAAAACCTAGAGCTATTTAACACGTCCGCAACAGACTAATCTAGATGGATATTCAGATGATCAACAGATATCAAATGGATTTATGATAGCACATAGTGTATGTTACCATTTCATTGAGTGCAGCAGAATCAGTGTTGTAATGGTGAATGGATATCATAAAAAACAAAACAAGCACCACTAAACATTCCAGAACGAGAAGAAGACTGAACTCAACGCGCAACATCCAAAAATGGTTCACTTCACGTTCTATATATCAAACATAACGAAATAGAGTCTGACTGGACCGCTCATATTTCTATTACTGCTAATCAAGAAGAGGTCTTGACACACCAAATATATTTAGTCTTGGCGTCATTTACTGGCACACAGCTTTTGAAGTGAAATTATACACCAAAACAATTGGTTTCAGCTGCGGCATAATTTGGTCCATTTATGGACACTGGTCAAGTGGTCAAGACTAAATGAAACAGGTCATCTGTTCGGTAAACAGTGAGATTGGCTAAGTACGATTGGAGCATGTAGCCTAAGGTGAACGCACTGGTGATAATGGAATGTGATCGCATGTTTGAACAGTGCTTTTATCAGATTATGAAGATAAGAGATCAGACACGTCTTGTGAAGGGTGAGATGAAGGTGTTTCATCCTACTGCATTGTATTAAGACGACAGTGGAAACATTGATACATTTCTCCACACTCCATCGTTGTCAGTTATCAATAGTACTGAGTACATCTCAAGATATAACTGAAATACAGCTGTAAAATATCGTATAATTGAAGTTCAGGAGATTTTAGAAGCTCGAGTTTATGGGAATGATTAGTGCCAATTTGTCAAAACCATTAAAAGCCAGGTCTCCTCCAAGACAACAAAAAATTGTAATTGAGGAAGGTCAGATCTTCGGAGCTCTTACGAGAAACTCATGACGATCCGGGAAAGAAAAGGTCACCAACAACCCATGTTTTCCACGATGACTATGCTTGTCGTAAGATGCGACTAACGGGATCGGTTGCCACATGTCACTGGGTTCCATTTGCGCAGATCGATGATCATGTTATTGATCACTGGATTGCCTGGTCCAGACTCCATTGTTTACAGACCGCCGCCATATAGCTGGAATATTGATGGTTGCGGCGTAGAACCTCACTCGCTCAGCCACTGACAGAAAGATCTGCTCATTAGGCCAGATACACCATATGCTAACATCTGCTGCAAGAACATCCGATGGACATGTACTGAATTAAGGAAAGGTTTGAGGTCCAGAGTGAGGTTCGGGCTGTGAACGTTGTCAACCCTTACTTTTCCCACGGTGGTGACTGAGGATTGTTTTATGCCGCTTTAAGAAATATCCCAGCAATATCACGGTAGGGGACACCAGAAATAGTCTTCCCACATAGTACCCATATGAGTTCCGTTTCGTATGTGTCAAACAAAATTTTCAAAGCAAGTAGTTTCGTATATTTTACAAAATAATTATCACAATGTCCTCAAGACGCCACATCACTCCTGGGACCCGAGTTACATATTCGAGACACGCGACTGGATGTGCGCAACTGGAAACCGATGACACATTTTAACCAGGCCAACGACCCTTACCACCCGATCCTGTTAGTCGCCTCTTCCAACAAGCATACTCGCCTCTTGTGGCAAGCATGACCTATTATTATCCCGGATCTTCACGGTCACGATATTCTAATAATCAATACGCATCAAATATATGAACAAATGTATATTTAATACCACCTCTTCATCACATTCGGTTATTTCAATATTATATATGAGAGTAGATATTGTCGATGCCATCACAAAGCAAGCGTCTCCAGATGTCCCAGACTGGGAAGGTTCCTGGGAAGGTTCCTGGGAAGGTTCCTGGGAAGACGCTGTAACCAGAGTACGTTGGAGGAAGTTTACTTTCTATTAAACAAAGCGATATTGGCTGAGATCGGACGACTCGTCTTTCTATCATTGCTAATCAAAGTTAGTTCTTGGCATTCTAAATATATTTAGTCTTGACGTGATTTAATGGCAAAACGTCGCGTGAATTGAAACGGGTCACCAAAAGAAATGGAGCATGTAGCTTCAGGTGAAAGAATTGATGTTGGAATTTTAATTTTTTGCAAGATGCTCGCTTGTATACTTACTTAAGCCCGGAACTTAAAACATGATATATAGACTTGAAGCTGTCTAAACCGGCACTCACTGGGACTGAAGAAATAATCTGAATAAGGTACAGGATTGAAGAGCTGATGATAAATGTACAAGCCACTGATGGAATTGAGATGTTATGCCGGTGTTGACAACCTTCCGGATTGGAGAGATATGGTCCGGTTTTGACAGCTTCCATTGTAGCAACTAGGAACTGGCAGGGTACACATATTCTAGGTAATTTTCGTAATGGGTTGACTATAATGACTTTTTTTCGATTTTATACAACAAAAAGTAAACTTTATGAACAACATACTTTCTCAAAATGGAGTGATGGAAAGAAAAGCTTAAGTCATATCTAAGCAAAATCTTTCTGGTATGTTTGGAATAAAAGTATTAACATATGATAGTGAACTGAAACGAAGCCACACATTCCATCAAATGACCAAACTTGACCGCCCAATCCAAGTGGATACAATGGGATACAACAGCCAGTAATAGCCACACGAACTGTTTGGTTGGCTCTTTAGCAGTTTAGAAGTGACAGTAAATGCAAGGTAATTCATGGATGACAACTTTATTGTCTGATTTTGATATTGATCCTCACACCGTCTTAGGTATACTGTTGTCACAGCAATGACAGTCGCTATGGAAACGTCGCATCACAGCATGACAACAGTGTTGTCAAGCGAAGAACATCTCGATTTCAGATTCAATGGAAGCGGTCGTGACGACTGTCAGAGTATGGTGTATATTTATATGGCGCTTGAATCACTTATATTTTCTGCAGGAATCACGTCCCTTTGAATAGAAGAGCCTCTCTGGAATAGTACACGCTGCGGACGATGTGCATTTAATTTGTGTCTTTGTATGACCTAGCACTGTAAAGTCACCTCTAGGCCAGATGATCAAGTGACTGACATTATGTGGCGTTTCGACAATCATTGGTTTGTGCCCTTAGACCAGTAGATCTGGGATGGAATTAATCTTCACTAACCCATTCTTGTCGCAAGAGACGACCAACGGGATTGAGAGGTCAGACTCACTTGCGTGGTTGACAAATTCATCGTATCCCAATCGCGTAGATCGATGCTCAAGGTATCAGTCACTAAGAAGTTGTATATCCATAAAAGAATTGTCCTCATTCTTAACCAAAAGCAATTTTAACATTGTGCCAAGTAGGTTTGGGACAGGTAACCCGGATACACGGGACGGGTTGATGCACCCGTCTCAATACTTGAACCCGGTATCATCATGTGAGTAGTAGATTAAACTTTGTACAGTGGAAGCTGTCTAAACCTGCACTCATTGGGACTGAAGACATAATCCGGTTTATACAATGTGCTGGATTACAAGGCAGATGATACATGTACAAGCGACGGATGGGCCTGAGATTTTATGCCGGTGTAGACAACTTAGACAGATGCCGGTTTTGACAGCTTACACTGTAATATGTTATTCTTTCTTAATAAATTGGTTGCATTGTTTTTAAAGATTTAGGTATAAATATGCAGTCACCTGTTTTGAATATCATACATTGTTAAGATATTGCAAACCTGAAATTGTAGCCTCCAAACTGAAGAATATGTTACCATTTCTTACAAATTTGATGTGAGGAATTAACATAATGGGTATCCGGGTAGGGTAGTTAATAGGGGTGGGGTACCCGGGTCGAAAAGTTGGTCCTGCCGCATCCCTAGTACCAGGCAACTTTGCGTACATTTACATCTTCGTAGTACACACGTTCTTACGTAGCATAAAATTCTGTACAATAGAAGTGTGGCATTGATCTCTTGCTAATGACGAATACATACATTGTCCACGTGAATGTCTTCTTTGTATATCAACTATCACGAGAGTACAACGCAGGGACCACTGTTCCGTTGCATGTGGTATTGAGTATATTGGCATTGCCCAATCACAAGCGCCTGGGACAGTCATTAACCTGTTAATGATCGAGATGTTTCAGTGCAAGAAAACCAAGTCGATTTCCTTTTTTGCTGGAAACTATCAAAATGAATATATTTCTGAGGGCCTTTGTTGGTTTACATTGAGTTTTGTTCCATTGATTAAAGGACCCATGGTATCAAAGTTCTTTTGCTTGTATAACATCGGAGGATGAGCTCAACAGACGTCTTCAGAGCAACCTCACGAGCGCCTTAAGACGCTTCTGTCATTTTTTTTCTGGTAGGTAAGAACTTTCTGATTTCAACTGGATAATATTTGAAAATGACTGTACATTGTGGTTTCTTTTGTGTGGCATGATCTCTTTAAATCATTAAGGCATAGTTACTATTTCATTTACTAATCAGTTAATAATGTTTAGAATTTAGAAAAAAATAGAAGATTGTTTAAAACATTTATCTTACAAAACAGAAAGGCTTTGCTTTTACTTGGGCGGCTGGCTAGCCGAGTGATGAATCCGTTCGCTCGTCACGCCGAAAACCCGGTTTGAATTTCCCAGGGGTACAATGTGTGACGCCCATTTCTGGTGTCACTATCGGATTATTGCAAAATGCGGATTAAATCTATACTCGCTCACACGTACACTTGAAATGTGTTTTCTTTTGTAGAATGGCTTGTGTCCACCCGACAATCTACGTACTGTACGCTCTGGCGTATTCTGGTAGGTACCATTTTGAACCGTATGTTACTTATATCATGGCGGGTCGGTTGAGAAGTGCAGCAGTAAAGTAAAATACACGAGTACACAGGTAGTCTAAAAATAGTCTTATTATTTAATCTGGATTCGAACCTACGATCGTGGCTTCGTGGCGGCTTACATATACTCTTGAAAAAAGTAGGGGATCTTCATTTTTTTTCTTTACGATTAAAAATATTTAGAAGACTTATTTGCGTCAATCAATGTTGATATGATATTACTGAATGTTTTGAGAGTGGATCACCATTTGCACTTCCTTATAGCCATAGTTATTTGGAATGTAGTCGCTTTTGAAAGATGATTGGTGTATGACATGTAATTTGCATGTATACGATTTTCATTTTACCAAACGACTAGAAACAAACACTAATAAATGTGTGGTGGAAGATGAGTGTAAAAAAAATTAACGTTCTAAGTGATTTCTCGACCTACTTGGAAAAACGTCAAAATCAAGAATCGGACCCCATGCACGTGTATGGTTCTACTGCGTTGTGCACGTGCATATCATGAGTTATCTGTAGGGGTGATGATAGTGGGAAATGGTGGCGCGTTCATAGGATGTCTGTCCTTGAAATCGTCTGTTAACGTTTAAAATTCCAAACCAAATTAAAAGTTCTTTATCCCCTACTTTTTTTGAAGAGTGTATGACATTAGGTGTTGCGTTATCCAGATTAAGAATGTTGATAAATATCACAAAACGCCTCATCGACAAATGCCACAATAACAAGTTGAAAGTGGGCTGAAAATCTCTTATGTGAGTTATAAAGAACATTCATAAGTGACTAATAACGCGAATTACAGACGATTGTGTGTGATTTCTTGTTCTAGTCCCGACTGTTGTCCATTTAATCGTGCTAACCCACTTAGATGCCATGTTGCAATTTAAGATAATAACCCAATCAAGCAAGCCATACTGACTGGACACCGTTCCTTGTTTTGTGCCCATCGCCAGACAGATACTACCGTTCACAGTCTTTTGATGAAACCTGGGTCCGAGTAATGGTCAGAAACTATACCTACTAGAAACGAACAATGAATAAACTAGTAATCTTCATGTCAATTACAAATTTATGTCATGGAACACTACTTTGACACTGTGTTTTCTTTATCAATCTTCTGTTTAATTCTTCTTTCTGTGTTAAGGGTTTTATACAAAACGTTCCCTCAAATTCTAATTCTGTTTGCTGATTTAATGCACGAAATTGCGTCATTTCGGGTTATTTAAGTTCCTATTGTTCCAGTTTGTTTAGTCATGAATAAACTGAGAGGACAAAGAAATACGTTTTTGAAAATCCGTTTTGAGTTAATGCTACATATGCATATATCATACTAGGTAAATATGATAGGTAGGCTAAGAATTAATATTCAAACACACCAGAATATGCCGAAACTTAAGTTGAAAAGGTGCAATGAGTCAAACAAACCGATCCGCTGAGCAAAGTACAATATGGCATATTTAGAGATAACGATATGTCTTGCTTGGACAGTAGAATACTCTTTGAGGAATGAAAGTTGACCAAGAAACTTTTCTGGAATATAAGTAGGAGTGAAGTAGCCTGGTGATTGTAACATTTGCTCATCACGCCGAAGACTCGGGTTCGAATCTCAACATAGGTTCAATATGTCAGGCCCATGTCTGGTGTCACCCGTAGTGATATTGCAGGGATACTACTAAAAGCGGTGTAAAATCGTATTCACCGACTCTGGAATATACCATAAATATTTACCAAGGGTTACGAATTACCCCGAAATGATATTCGCCCTGTTGCAGATTTTGGTAAATATAATGATAAAACCCTAAATGGTGGAGCACCAATACGATATTCATACATGTAACTTGAGATGTAAAGTTTTGCCATTCATCCCAAGTAAAATGGTTTGACATAGAAAGTCTAAAAACTGCAAAGATACAATTTAAACAATTGAAAGACTTTGCGAATATATACTAAATTTCAGCTTAATAAACTATAAATATGTTTCTACTTTAGAAAGATCTCAATATACATTCCGCCGTATACTGATTCGTAGTCTGTTTTTTTTATCCTTTTTGTGATATACGTTACATTTAACAAATGTCCAAACATACCTGACAAAAACAACACGATCCCATCGACCACGCAAATCGGATAAAGACAGGGACAATCTGAAAGTCTGGAGAGTTTGGAAGTTCGACCTTTAAGATAAAATAATTAAACAGTAATATAATTCCAGCCCCAGTGATCGATGACACCGTCATGCGAAGATAAACGCGAATTCCACTCGTCTTAATAATAGACGTCTAAAGCTTATTCAAACCTATCGCCCTTCTGTGTCTACCTCTTTAAGTGGTTTAAGGAGATTATAATATCGATAAAGACAAATGGATTTCGCTGTATTTTTGTAACGTCGCCATTCGTGACATTGAGTGGTACTGTTATTAAGAAGTATTGCGGGTATTTAAAGAATAGACCCACAAGATTATTGGGTTTGATGGGTGGACATTCAATACTTTCTTATTGAAATGTCTATTATTACTTGTAATTGTGACCTTCTTACACATGGACGTGGTGCAACGTTTCACTTTATTTCATGTGTTAGTGAGTGAGTGAGTCAATGAGGCGGTGGGTTAGTGGCTTCTACAGTGAGTAAGAGGATGTGTTAGTGAATGAGGTGAGAGTGAGTAGGAAGATGGGCCAATTGGTGGGCATTTTAATTCCTACTCATGGCGCACAATATCATACATTAGCTTCACATTTTGTACACTGTTTAAAATGAAATAGTTTGACATGACTTCGAGGTATCTATTGACAAGGCCACGACAATGCCTCCCAAACGCCACAGCCTCAACAAATCTCACAAACTTCATATGGAGTCACTATAAATTTAGAAATTGAAAACAAAACTGTGCCCATGTTTGTATCGTCCATCTAGAAAATTGTCATGCCATTGGTACTAAAACATGAAACCACAACGCCGTCATACGAAGGTGGAGCGTCTCAACTGGAGCTAAAGTAGAAGACAAATCCGTTACAGGAACAGAACCTAAAACATGAAATATCAAAGTGATCATAACAGGTTGCATGTCTGAACTGAAGTAAAACATGAAAACACAAAGCCATGGCAGCAAATAGAACATCTCAACTGATGCTTAGACATGAAAACACAAAGTCATCATAGGACATAGAACAACTCAACTGGAGCTAAATAAAAAGTCAACAACATAGGCAATAAAATATGAAAGTTGAAACATGAAAACACAAAGCTGAATTAAAGCCAAAATATTAAACAACAAATTCAATACAAGAAGTAACGTGTCTCAGCTGAAACACTAAAAACCTACACTGTATTATGGTTTAAATCTTTAAAGGACATTTACAAGTGGAAAGCATAAGCAAAGCCAGATCTATGGATGTCAGCTTTTTTATTGTGGATAACACACTGTGTTATCCCATCTGAAACTTACCATGCGGTTAACTCGGGACATAAATGGGCGCATTCAAGATGAGATAATTCTTTCCCAGCATACAGAAATATTACAGGAAAATCTAGTTATATTTTATATGACGTCTATCTTCAGAAAATGGTACCCACCAAAGCAGCACATTGCTGTTTGTTGTTGAAATCTGTAAACAAACATTACATGAATTCTGTAAGGGTTCCTTGTGGTTTATTAAGTTAGTTCTAAAACAATTTGTGTAACGTAGTACTCGGCAATTTTTCAGCTCTGTGTAAATAAGCAGAGTGGACGGGATAATGCATTATTGACATTATGAATATCTAGCCACACAATTCAGTACGATGACATGTGTCAACAGAGTCAGCGAGCCGGACCACCGGATCTCATCAGCGTCTTGTGACAAGCATGGGTTGTTTAAGAGTCGTTAACACTTTGAGCATGCTCCATGCGTATGGTGTCAGTTTATACTACTCATAAAAGCAGCGGATATTGAAGTTAAATGGGGCGACAAAAACGCAGGAAAGTTGATTTCGCCGAGTACTTTAGCTATGTTTGAAGAAAACCTTGGCCCAGGTTAGGATGTTGCACAGTAGTTGTCTAAGGGGGGACTAAGGACCCTGGGGCTGATATGAAAATCACACCATGTTTCGCACGTGCAAATGATGAGTCAAGATTCGCCTGGGTCTTCAGTGACAGCCTTGTGACCTCCACCAGCCAGCTACCATGAATGCACGTTATCTATGTGGAGTGACTGAACAGTTTCCTTTTACGCAACTTTTAGATATATTCCAACAACATCACGGCGGGAGATGCCAGAAATGGGTTTCACATGTTGAGGCATGCCAAGGCTTCAAACTGTAAGCTACTCCAAAGCCCCTGGTGAATATATTGAAGAGTCTACTATGTTTTCGCGTGGGATCAAGATGAGGGGCAGGACCGATCTCAACATTTGCCAAGGGAGAGACTGGTCTACTGTCTTCACCACATTATCAAGCACACGTCCTGCCGTTTACACGGACAAGGGTCCAGTTTCCAGGAAGATAACGCCAGGGCTCAACGTGCTCGCGTTGTCCTTGACCATCTCCGGCAAGACCAAATCTAAACTCTTCCAAGGCCAGCGATGACCACCGACCTCTCCCCCATAGATCATGTGTGGAATATGCTCGTACGGCGAGTGCAGGAGGGGCACCCACATATTAAGGCTTTGCAGGATTGTGCGTGACACGCCAAGAGGATTCCTCAAGTTGACACTGGTCATCGCAATAGGATTATGAGTGTGGGTAAAACTAAACTCACTCACTACTGCGCTTTACTGTGGTAGCATGAAGAATGACTGACCTTACAAAATTACGAGTAGTTACATGGCCTTTGTTATTGCCTCATGGAGGACTGACCATTTATCAAATTTGTATCAATACCATTGACATGTACCTAGTTTTACTGCCTTCACTAAACATTCACTAAACGTTTACAAATGTAGCATTTTGTCAGCTATTGTCATTCTCCAACTATTGTTTTTGCAGGACAATTTGGGAATTGTCTTGTTTATATATGGAGGGCATGATGATGATGATGATGATGATGATGGTGATGATGATGATGGTAGTGGTGGTGGTGGTGGTGATGATGATGTTTCTGATGATGTGTCTGATGATGTTTCTGATGATGATGATGATGATGGTAGTAGTGGTGGTGGTGGTTGTGATGATGATGTTTCTGATGATGATGATGTTTCTGATGATGTTCTGATGATGATGATGATGGTAGTAGTGGTGGTGGTGGTTGTGATGATGATGTTTCTGATGATGTTTCTGATGATGTTTCTGATGATGATGATATTTGTTTCAGGTGCTTTCGCCTACCTATCCCCCGTGCAGTATACTTTCAACCTCAATCTGAAAACTTGGAACGAAGCTAGGAGTATTTGCAGCGACGACAAGGCGCGCCTGGCGGTTATAAACACACCGATACTGGATGCAGTTCTGTTTGATCTAGTAACCCATCTCGGAAACGATATCTTGTAAGTTAATATGAATATGTTTATGATTACATTCGACTACTTATTAATGAGTATGTTTTAATTTATTGAAACGCCGGGGAAAATCCGGATTAATTGCCTTATATTGGCTAGCAACCGTCAAGGAGACTAATGACATTACCAGACCTAATATTCAGGGATGATTGTAACTGTGTGTAATTGTAATTGACGTCGAGTTTGTTGTTCACAATGCCAGTCGCATAATAGAAATGGTAATAGAAACAGTAGACAGAGTAGATATGGTCAGAACAGAATGGCAATAGCAGCAGCCAAAAAACGGTAATAGAAACTGTAGACACAGTAACAACACAAATAGTAGACACAGCAGTAACAGAAGCAGTAGCCTCAGCAGCAATTACCGTTAGTAGCACCCACAGAAGGGAGGTAAACAGCACACCCGACACAGCAGTAGCAGTAACAGAAGGGAGGTAAACAGCACACCCGACACAGCAGTAGCAGTAACAGAAGGGGTAGACACAACAACAAATACAGTAGCTCCAACAGCAACAACTGTAGCAACACCCACATAACAGTGACAGAGGCAGTAGACGCAGCAGCAATAACAGTAGAAGCATCAACAGCAACTGTAGCAACACCCACATAGCAGTGACAGAGGCAGTAGACGCAGCAGCAATAACAGTAGAAGCATCAACAGCAACTGTAGCAACACCCACATAGCAGTGACAGAGGCAGTAGACGCAGCGGCAATAACAGTAGAAGCATCAACAGCAACTGTAGCAACACCCACATAGCAGTGACAGAGGCAGTAGACGCAGCGGCAATAACAGTAGAAGCATCAACAGCAACTGTAGCAACACCCACATAGCAGTGACAGAGGCAGTAGACGCAGCAGCAATAACAGTAGAAGCATCAACAGCAACTGTAGCAACACCCACATAGCAGTGACGGAGGCAGTAGACGCAGCGGCAATAACAGTAGAAGCATCAACAGCAACTGTAGCAACACCCACATAACAGTGACAGAGACAGTAGACGCAGCAGCAATAACAGTAGAAGCATCAACAGCAACTGTAGCAACACCCACATAGCAGTGACAGAGGCAGTAGACGCAGCGGCAATAACAGTAGAAGCATCAACAGCAACTGTAGCATCACCCACATAACAGTGACAGAGGCAGTAGACGCAGCGGCAATAACAGTAGAAGCATCAACAGCAACTGTAGCAACACCCACATAGCAGTGACAGAGGCAGTAGACGCAGCGGCAATAACAGTAGAAGCATCAACAGCAACTGTAGCAACACCCACATAACAGTGACAGAGGCAGTAGACGCAGCGGCAATAACAGTAGAAGCATCAACAGCAACTGTAGCAACACCCACATAGCAGTGACAGAGGCAGTAGACGCAGCAGCAATAACAGTAGAAGCATCAACAGCAACTGTAGCAACACCCACATAGCAGTGACAGAGGCAGTAGACGCAGCAGCAATAACAGTAGAAGCATCAACAGCAACTGTAGCAACACCCACATAGCAGTGACAGAGGCAGTAGACGCAGCAGCAATAACAGTAGAAGCATCAACAGCAACTGTAGCAACACCCACATAACAGTGACAGAGGCAGTAGACGCAGCAGCAATAACAGTAGAAGTATCAACAGCAACTGTAGCAACACCACATAGAAGTGACAGAGACAGTAGACGCAGCAGCAATAACAGTAGAAGCATCAGCAGCAACTGTAGCAACACCACATAGAAGTGACAGAGACAGTAGACGCAGCAGCAATAACAGTAGAAGCATCAGCAGCAACACGAACGTTAGCACAAGCCACAGCTGTTGCTGCACAAGTAGTTTTGTGGCTATACAGATTGCAGAGGTAGTCCATGAGTGTTGAAGATTTCTGACATACCAAAGATTATGATAGGATAACAGTGAGATAACAGTGCTGTCTAACAATGGGCAGAACGGCCAGTAAGTAGATTTTGTCATTTAGTCATGCAAAAATGTCAAGCAACAAAGTACTAAATACCAAATAGACTTGTGATATCTTAAATAATGTGTCGATGTGTTCCGTATCAACTATCGATTAGCGTGACCTCCAGATAAACATAATATTATTTGCTAAGTCATTGCTCAACTACTCGACCTTGGAGCCTACAGGAACAATAAAGACTCTACTTGCGATGGGTGAACAAGCAGGTCTGACAGTTGGTCTATTAATGGCACTGGGACGGTATTCAGTGTGATATATGTCTCATTTGCATTCGCTAAATGAAAACTGAAATGAAGTTTACATTAAGAAAATCGCCCGTCCTAAAAATGTACAGACGTGAAACCCTAAAACTGCAGTTGACTTGTCCAGTTCATTTAAATATGTGGACGATGGGGTAGCCTCGTGGTAAAACCGTTTGCACGTCACATGGGTACGGTGTGTGAAGCCCATTTCTGGTGGCAAATGCCCCACGTAAAAATCAACTCCCTCATTTCAATGTGTACAGGTGGGTGTGTTGTTTCAGTGTTTCTTTTCAAACTCATAGTTATGTCCCTTGGAGCGCTCTTTACGAATATGCTATAACTCATGGAGACAGAACTCAGTCCTCGACTAAAGGTCCGGCACAAAAACATGAGCACAACTTGTGATTGAAGTCAGTTCGGCAAACACTGACAACACCACGTGCGACAGCTTTCCATGTACGGAACAATTGTTTACATTTCATACATGGCAACTGCAGAAAAAGAGGGTGAGGGGTGAGTTTAGTTTTACACCGCACTCGGCAATATTCCAGCCATATGTCGGCAGTCTGTAAATAATCGAGTATGGACCAGACAATCCAGTGACCAACAACATGAGCATCGATCTGCGCAATTAGGAACCAATGACATCTGTGAACCAAGTCAGCGAGCCTTACCACCCGATCCCGTTAGTCGCCTCTTACGACAAAGCATAGTCGCCTTTTATGGCGAGCATATGTTGCTGGAGGCCTCTTCTACCCCGGGACCTTCACGCGCCTGCAGAAAAGGAACTAGTAATAGTAGATTTTGTTCAGCTAAGAGAGCCCAAAGCTTCGTGGAGACAGCTTCTTCGCCTGTATCTCATTAATGGTTTAGTAAAACGGTGTAAAACAGACCAGAGCTCTGAGAAGCAAACAGTTTACAGGGATGTCGTTATCAATACAACAGACATTTCATTTCTCAATAGGCTTAGGACAGTGTCATTATAATTACGCTTGCATGAAAAACTGACGTTTCTTGACTTTCTCCACAAAGAACCACCGACCTGTGGATGGGGATGTTCGACACCAGCCCTCCGGATGCTGACTACGTCTGGAGCGACTGTCATCCCCTTGGCTCCTGGACTGATTGGGCCCCCGGGGAGCCAGACCATCAGACAGTGGAGTTCTGTGTCCGCTATACCAGACGAGGCTACTGGAGGACTAGGTCATGTGACCGGATGTTTCACTTTATCTGCGAAAGGCCATTAGGTAAGAGACAGGACCGAGAGGTAGGTGTACCAGGCCGAGATTTTTGTGACCCATCCCCAAGTTTGCGGATGACCATTTTGTTATCTAATGTGTGCATTTCATGAAGAAAAAGACAAAACTCACAAAGTGTTGTCTTTTTTTTTTTTTTTTTTTTGTTTAAAACAAGTCAGACTTTCAATCTCTGTCATGATCCCTCCTCTATGACTATGACCCGCCTCTGGACATTATGGCATTTTATGTGAGCCTACCTTGACCAGTTGGTCACTATAAATACAGTGATCGGTTTCGAAGCTGCCTGGAAATGGTGTTGTAATAATATGTAATTGTGGCAGTAATGGTGGTTGTTGAACATTTTCAATGTTTACCTTTTATCAAAACCCGTCATTATCCCGGTTAGAAATGGTCTTCAGTAACCCATGCTTGTCATAAAAGGCAACTAACGGGGTCTGATGGTGAGGCTCGCTGCCTTTGTTGACACGTTATCGTATCCCAGTAGTGTAGATCGATGCTCATGCTGTTGTTCACAGGATTGTCAGGACCTGACTTGAATGTGTATAGACCTCCGCTACATAACTGTAATATAGCTGAATGTAGCGTTAACAAACAAATCAAACAACCAACCAAAATATATTTGGTAGCGATGGTTTTGAAACGAGTATCACGGTTTGAGCTGAGGTCTGCAATGTTTCGGCTATTATATAAGTCTAACAGTCTTTTGATGAGATTTATAATGCTCTTGTCGAATTTAGTGTTCAACTGCATACGTTTTCTCTTCATCTTGCAGAAAGCTGTTGGTTTGACTCGAGGATAAACTCTAAGCTAGTCGGGGATGGCACACACTTCACCAATATGACTCTCGCGTCATGTCGCAGGTTGTGTCGGAACGACGGTAACTGCACTGCCTTGACTTCATTCCAAGATGGCAGCTGTTTTCTTCAAACAAACGACGTACCTCATGTCTTGACAAGTCCTGCCATGGAAAACCTCGACAGCGCAATTACAGATATTAAGCGATGCGTTGCATGTGAGTCTTTAATAACTCAGACATTAAAGTTAGTTTTGTGGCATGTCTTTCTAAAGAGGAAGGCGTGTATTTTGTTGGGCATACCTTTTTTTGAAACCAAAGATAAGGATTAACGTCATTTTTTTGCAACAAAAACCTGCCATCAATTTATCATCAACCATTCTTGTCGCCATTATTTAGGAAATAGCATTGCAATCGGAAAATATTGCAGAAAAGAAGAATGAAAAATGTTAAGAATGATGGAATGTCAAAATTCTAACGTGTTGGTGCCGAGTTCTAGTGCCAATATACACTCAGTCATGGGGTCAGTTCCAAGAGGCCTCCAAAGAGGTTTGTCAGATCGCATCTAGCGTTCATGACGCCATGAAAATAGTGGTATTGGTATTATATTTTGGCTTTAGATCAGTCACTTATTCACTCATTGTTTGAGTTAAGTTTGTAGAACGATGAATCTTCGACCCACAGACATTGTCAGTGACTTTGATAACAACTACATCGACCGTAGCCGAATAGCCAACAACACATGTGTGTCGACATCGTCATATCTACCGACATCGCATCGAGGCAGCTCTCAGTCCATAGCGTCATGCTCACGATTTGAGAGTGAGTATCATCTTCTCATGGAATGTCAATTGAAGTTACTCTTACCTTGCTAAAAGGACATTGACAACAGGGGGGCTGTCTGGCGCAATACCCATGACAATACCCTAAAGCTCTTTATATGATAATGTTTTTAGAGAGCAAGTCATGGCTCTCCTAAAAGACGATTAACTCAGTAGTGTGGCCGGACTTGTTGTTGTTGTTGTTGTTGATGTTGTTGCATGTCATCGTAACCCCTTGACGTAGGTCATGACATTACTCATTTGGACTGTGTGGCCCAGGCTCCGATTTAGCGAAACGAACTTAAGTTTTTACTCAAATTCCAAAATGAGTTTCACAATTTGAAACAGCTGTAATTTTAACTACACAGTAGTTTTTAAACAGAAATCCCTAACAACAACTTAAGCAATATTTTCACAAAACTCAAGCATTTTTTGAGTTTAATATCAATTTCAGTTCATTCTGGGAAATGTATTTTCTCAAATTTGAGTAAAATCTCTAACTTAAGTCAAAATTCAGACTTAAGTTTGTTACGAGAAATCGGGGCCAGAGTACGCTAAGTTCTCCTTAACAGAGCTGGAAAATGGATGAGTGCGAGTTTAATGCATGAGCAACAGATACATGCATGAACGCAAGCGCGCATACACAGACACACACCTCAGTATGTATCTTTGCCTTTTACACGCATGAATAAGGACGGTTTAGAAATAACAATCCTGATCATATAAATATTGACACATAATATTGTGAAAACACAAAGATGCTACAATAACATTGCTGGATTACCAGACACAACAGAATTTTATTCAAATTTAGGGGCGGTGGGGTGGACTTTGCCTGACAGACTTTTCCACAAGGAATCCTAACACATCATAAACCTCGTTTTGATAAGGGACGGTCGGGGAGCCCAGTGGTTAAAGCAAGCGTTCACTCGTCACACCGAAAGTCCTGTTTCGATTCCCCTCATTGCCCCATTTCTGTATCCTCCGCCGTGACATTGCTGGAATATTGCCAAAAGCGGCGGAAAACTAAACACTCACTGACTAAATTTTAGTAATGTGCCCCGCTACGGCGAGATACGATTTTCTGGTGAACAGCTGCTACCGTATCTGATTAGTCGCATGCGTCCAGTTGTACTCTATGACTAGGCAGTTTCTCGAGATCTATTATTGTCTGCCGTTTTGATCTTCCGTATATCTTTTATTGGAAACACCTTCAGATGGAATTGATTGTATTATTACAACTGTACAAGATAGCACCGATGCCTGCTGGGCATCTCTACGAAGATAATGGAGATAGTCGCTTATCTTATTCATCTTCGGTGTGAAGCAACAGTGAATGTGCCTCTAGATGGTCGATATGGATTTCGGTGTATTTTGGGGTAGACATCGTTGATCTGTAAACACAATGTTTACAAAATGACTTTTTCATGTGAACAGGCGACAGTGGGGTAGCCTAGTGGTTAAAGTGTTCGCTAACAACTTGGTAGATCCGGGTTCGATTTCTCACATAAGCACGTTGTGTGAGGCCCAATTCCGGTGTCCCCCGCCATGATATTGCTGGAATGTTGCTAAAGCGGCGCAAAACTCAATTCTTTCACTCACTCATTTCAATACGTACAGATTCCCCATATGGGTACACGCTATTAAGACACTGTTTGTGTTCCTTGCGTGATATTGGCGGAATATTTTTAAAAGCAGCGTAAAGTCATACTTCCTCACTTTCATCGACACAAAAGCCGCGGTGCAAATAGCTATTTTCGGATTCAGATCTTCATGAACAGGAAGCTCTATATATGCGGAATTGTGGCTTTAATTTTGAAAATATGCACTTTTTATAAAGAACATGTGTCACATTCTCAAAGATAATGAGGAATTCTTGTGATAAAAACTAGCTTTCAAGCTCCTACCCTGAGAAATTGTGGACAAATCTGGTGCTCGTTGGTGGGAAAAATTCAAATTAACAACTGATTTCTGCATCACCTCAGGGTTTATATGTCCGTTAATCTACAACACGACGATGTCAATGCAACACTGTTCAAAATTACATTATACCAACTCATGAGCAGAAGTGCCACTTGATACTTAAACATGCGGACGTAAAATCACGTAATTTTAATGTAAACGACGATTACTTTCATTGTCGAACGAATTTGAATTTCAGTTACTCATCCGGCGCAGGACAAAAACAAGAAAATATTACGTTTTCATTGTTGTTTCATACGAAAGCCTAATGCTGCCACTTTTGTAGCACAAAATATTTTTTTCAAAGGCAGTTCTCGTTACTTCAATTATTTACTCATTGCTTCGAGTATTTTCTCGTTATTTCAATGATTTTTTCATTGCTTCGCTTAATTTTTCGTTACTTCGAGAATTTTCCTTAAAAAACTTGAAATTTCGAATATTTTCTCGTTACTTCAAGTTTCTTTCAAATACTTGAAATTTCGAGTATTTTCTCGTTACTTCAAGTTTCTTTCAAATACTTGAAATTTCGAGTATTTACTCGTTGCTTCAAGTTTCTTTCAAAAACTTGAAATTTCGAGTATTTTCTCGTTGCTTCAAGTTTCTTTCAAAAAATTGAAATTTCGAGTATTTTCTCGTTACTTCAAGTTTCTTTCAAAAACTTGAAATTTCGAGTATTTTCTCGTTGCTTCAAGTTTCTTTCAAAAACTTGAAATTTCGAATATTTTCTCGTTGCTTCGATTTTATTTTTCTTAATTTCTAAGTTTGATGAAGCTAGCATGTATAGTTTAGGAGATCTGTCCCGATCAAGATGACATCCTCATAGTCACACACACCCTACAAGCTACACCCGACACCCTACATCACCCGAGTTTCAGTGGTCATAAAACAAACTTTCAGTTCAATAGGGAGGATGCGCACCCTTGCAACCGCGGTATCTTCCGATAAAGCAGACCTCACAAAAGACAGACCGCTTAAAACAACACACTTTAGGTTTGTTTGCATAAGGCTTAATTAAGCTGATAATAATAACATGTGCCCAGATATGGAAACTATACTTTGT
Organism: Haliotis asinina; assembly: GCF_037392515.1. NCBI lineage: Eukaryota > Metazoa > Mollusca > Gastropoda > Lepetellida > Haliotidae > Haliotis > Haliotis asinina. The sequence continues at coordinate 37,480,369 of NC_090294.1, read as the reverse complement.
TTTAATTCATGTAATGAATTATGATTTTTATATTAAGACTTTTTATATTAAAAGTACTTGAGAACATTCTCAGCTTCTCAAGCAACTCAGTTCTCGACTACTTTTCACTCTAATTACAAGTAAACTAAGAAAGATGGGAATGTGTTGTTACTATACTCTGTAGTGACTGATAGAAGAACAAACAGAATTTTCATTCTTTTCTCAAAAACACAAAAGGTGAAACATAGAACATACCTGTATATGTGAATATAATTAATATATTTACATGATATCATTTGAAAAGGTACAGTGCGTAATATATTTGGATAATTTGAGAGTGAGTGGTTGATAATCACATTTCATGAGAAAAATACATGTGCAGGTAGAGGGATTCACACAGAAATATTTTGTTGAAAATGATATTCGTTGTTGTTCGACAAGTGGTGGGCATATTAGTAAAACATGGAATTCGTCACAACTGGCTTGTTTACAAACATTACAAAGTCGGCTTTCTTTCAAACCATTCAGACAGCGCCCTGTTTCCATTGGTAACCTATGATTTGTTGTCCTACATTTTCTCAGTGAAATTCTACTTCGTAAGGTTAATTTAAGATAAGGTTCTGGAATAAGTTCAATTTCATACATTGTGAAATGAAATCCTTTTGATGATTGAGTATTGCTTGAATTCCAAGATTGAACAGACTGTATACTATGTACTGACTCCAAGTGAACTCATTAATGGAATAGGGGTGGAGAGCATGGCTGAGCTAACTAGTGTACTCACTGAATTTATCTTACAGGAGGTCTGTCATTTTGGAGTGAACCGCAAATAAGACTTAACTTTGAAATGATACCATATATTCGATAACTTAGAGGATTTCACTGAAGTCAATTTGCTCAAAAAGCATACCATTTTCGTATGAATATCAGTACGAATTGGTTTGCTTCCAGTCTCCACATACAACATGAGGCGAAGCAGTTTTCTTGAAAATATTAAATGAACAATTTCAATAACACTTAAAGTTTCATATGGCCAGAGGTCGTATAACCATTTCTAAACCTAATGTTGTCTTTTTCATCAGGACACATACCACAATTTTCAACGACACAGCTTAATTAAACCTTCTGCAACCAACCATAACATGTGTTGTTTTAAGTGGTCTGTCTTTTGGGGGGTCGATACCGTCCCAAGCATATTTCCTAAACTATTCATGATAACTTCATCAGACTAGGAACACGTATCAAGCATGATAGATAGGTTTGTCATTTGGGGTTTAAACCCAGATATGAACCTTTTGCGGTTTCCTCCCAAATGTGACTTAGGCTGTGGATATGAGGGTGTCATGTTGTTCGGAGAAGATTTCCTTAAACTATACATGCTAACTTCATGTAATTTGGCACACGTACCAAGCATGATCCATAGATGTGCCATTTGATGGTTATACTCAGATATGAATTTTATTTTTTTGCTGTATCCATGGACACGTGACTTAGGCTGTGACTATGAGGATGTCATCTTGCTCGGAGCAGATCTCCTAAAATATACATGCTACCTCCATTAAACTTAGAAATTAAGAAAAAGGAATCGAAGCAACGAGAAAATATTCGAAATTTCAAGTTTTTGAAAGAAACTTGAAGCAACGAGAAAATTCTCGAAATTTCAAGTTTTTGAAAGAAACTTGAAGCAACGAGAAAATACTCGAAATTTCAAGTTTTTGAAAGAAACTTGAAGTAACGAGAAAATTCTCCAAGTAACGAGAAATTAATCGAAGCAACGAAAAAATATTTGAAAAAACGAGAAAATACTCGAAGTTACGAGAAAATCATTGAAATAACGAGAAAATACTCGAAGCAATGAGTAAATAATTGAAGTAACGAGAATTGTCTTTGAAAAAAAATATATTATGCTACAAAAGTGGCAGCATTAGGCTTTCGTAGGTTTCACATATTTCACATTACATCATTTCTATGTGTATGGGTTAGCATATATTCTTTTACGCTCGAGTTTAACCATATTCCAGCAGCGCCATCGACAACACAAAGAAGTACGCTTCAAACTGTACGCGCATTTAAGGAATCGAACCCAGATCTTTGATGTGACTAGTGAATTGTGTCAAAACAACGAGGATGATGGTGCTAGCATTAGGGCGAAACGAAACCAGAATTACACACGCAGCCATACATTTAACCACCGAGCCACATTCTCATACACGCAACCATAAAAGTACACACGCAGCCACACACTCAAACACAAGCAACCACACACACGAGCAGCCACATTTTCACACAGGCAGCCACCCACGAAGCCACGCTCTCACACAAGCAGTCACACACTCTCACAGGTAGCCAGACACACGAGCAGCCACACTTTCACTCACGCAGTCACACACTCACACACGAAGTCAAGCTTTCGCACAGACAGCTACGCTCTCACACGCAGAGTCAGACACTCACACACAGCCATAAAAACATACAAGTACAAACGCAGTCAAACTCTCACACACGCAGCCTCAAATCACATACGCTGTCACAATCTCAAACAAGCAGGTACACACTGGCACGACAAGCCACGCTCACACACAAGGAACCACGCACTCACACACGCAGTCATAAAATTAAAAAAAAGTTAAGGCTACTCTCACACACACGCAGCCACACTTTCACACGCACAGCCACTCTGACACGTGCATTCACACGCGCAACCTCAAATCACACAAGCAGCCACGCACTGACCGAGCGTATAAACCCTGGAGTCAACTTCGTGTGCAGACTCTTTCAGTGTTGTCACAACCCCTAGTGTGCAGTACACAACCCTGTGCAATTAAAAGAAGCCACGAATCCGTTTGCATATGGTCAGATGGTGGCCACATGAATACGTGTAAACACCTAGCTGCGGGTACAGCAACATACACTTGGCCAAAGAACTGTGACTATGTGTTCCAGTCCACCCAGCCGTGAATGGGTACCTCGGTAGGATGAGACAGCTACAAATGACTCGGTGCACCTAGAGGCAGCAAGAGTTGTGTATTCTATATTCAGACAGACGATGGGCCTTTGATGTTGACATCCAATGATCGAGGGATCGGTAGCCCCTTGAGCAAGCATTAGTTGCCTGGATATACGTTATATAAATATCCTACAGCACAGCACAGCACAGCACAGCACAGCACAGCACAGCACAGCACAGCACAGCACACTCACGCTCGCAGTCCTAAAATCGCAGGTAGCCCAAAAGCCACATATGCTGCCGCTCTCTCACACACGCAGCCCTAAAATCACACACAGTCATGCTCTCAGACACGTAGCAACACTATCATACACAAAACTACACATGTATTCACGCAGGCATAAAACCACCTATACAGCCACTCTCTCACACAAGCAGCACACACTCACGCACGCAGCCCTAAAATCACACACGCACTCACACTGGCAGTCACACTCACACACACAGTCACTCTCTCACACAAGCAGCCACAGTCTCACACAAGCAGCCACTCTCACACACACTACCATACATTCACACACGTAGTCACGGTCACATTTGCAACCATACACCCACACAAACTCCCACACTTGGCAGATATACGAGCTCGTACAATCGTAGAAACACACTCACACACAATTGCAAGCTACACTCTCGTCAGTCACTCTCGTACACACGTACATACCAGTTGAACCTTACCCTTGAATGCCCCCATAACCTTATTTCACCTGCACATCAACCATGAACTTTATTTTTTTCAGATCCGGGGCAGACAAGTGATGTAGACGTGAATGAACTACGTCTTGACAAACTATCGTTATCCAGCTACAAACGGCGTTTCTACTCCGTCTACGACAACCGCGCGTCCATGGTTGCAATCGGATCTACGGGCGTTGGAATCATTTGCTTTGTGTTGATGGCAATTACATGCCTGGATTTAGAGAGACTGGCTAGAGGAATCTATACGGGGTTGTATGGAAGTCCCAGAAAGGTAAAGGTCATTCATGCCAAACGCCGAATCCCTTGAGTTTTCACCACTAGACTTCCATAATAATGATGTATTTGTTTTAAACATAATCAGGCGTTCAAGGGATATTTCGTGCACCGTGTCTGTCCATGAAGATTTGATGTAATCGCAAAACAGGGCTAACTTCAATGGCTGCATTTCCTATAAGGAAAGATTACTTGTGTAAGAATGGTTTTACGTGGCCTTAAGCAATATGCCAGAAATGTCACGTCGGAGGACACAGGAAATGAGCATTTTGATTGTGTCCATGTTTGGAATCGAACCAGGATCTTCAGCGTAAATGTCTCATGATCAACCACTGTCTCGTTCCCTGAACACTTTAGGAAGCTGAAAGTGATGGCGATTTTACAAACTGGACAAGAATTTGAAAAAAAAAACGCTTTAAGGTTCAGTTATTAGTGGCAGATTTTAACATTAAAAATTAAGTCAACAATTTCATTCATTCGCAGCTGTTTTCGTTTTCATTGCTTGCTCCATATTCAAAATAAACATCTCGCTGTGGTGAGTTATGTCTCTTCATGAATCAAAGATCATGTATAGCTCCATCATGTTCAAACAGTTATCACAGTAAGCACTGACATATTTCATTAACATGACACAGCACAAGATGGTGGTGATTTTATTCAAATATTTCATCGTGAATATACAATTGTATTTTGTTTTCAATAATTTGTAATTTTTATATTCATGTACAAAAATAATAAAATATTGCTAAAACACACAGCTCAACAGTTTTGCCCCCATCAAGATCAACGTGCAAAGATAAACCTTGTGGTTACGTGGAGTGTATGATAAATTTAAAGGTGTCAAGTTCATGTCAGGCGAACACCCTGACCACATTAATCTTCACTGAGAACATATGCCGGCTACCTATGATTGCCGTAAAGGTGAAAACCCTGAACTCATTCACTTGCACAGAGAACAAATGCCGGCTGCCTATGAAAAAAAGTGAAAACCCTGAACTCATTCACCTTCACAGAGAACAGATGCTTTACTACTTACGGCAGTTTGTAGGTGCGGTGCGAAAAATACCCTTACGCTTGCGTACATAACTTATTGACACGATTTTCGCATTATTTCATTTTTTGCCCGTCTGCACACTTACAGAGTGAGGTTGAAGATGTAAAATACATAAAAATAGGATGCCTTATATACTAGGCGTCATTCATTAGGGGTCAAATGATAACTGGCACACGCAAAGAAAGGTTTCCCAGAAGTAACAGAACTGAGAGTGTCATCACTATGTCTAATGTGTTGAGAAATGTGACGCATGATGCCGTACAGACAAAAGTGATTCTCTCTCCATTGCGACGATAAATCCTGTGTCGACCACCATGGAAGGGCAAAACGAATCTGCTTTCCTGTGAAGAGCACGCGAGACCACTGACATTCATTCAAGCGGACATGATGTCAACTCCATCTCAAAAGCGCTTGCGAAGTCTGGATACGCTTAAACATCAAGGAAAGGTGCTATTGGATATCTTTACATTGTTAACATTGAAGCGTTCCGTCCGAAGACCTGCTGTGTAAAGGAATCTGTTAATCGTGACGCAGTGGTAATCATGTGCCTATCGTCTCGAGCTGTTGTGCCTCTGGGGCGGTCTGGTCGACGTGCATATTTCACGGTCCGATTGGATTTAAATCTCTACAAACTCTACCAAAAGCACTCTGACTCACATTAAAGCAAGCAGCAAACTGTCGCTGAGTTTGATCAGATTCTAAAAGTCCTATACTCTTACCCATTTCAGCAAGTGTCAAAAACGTCTCATTTTAAGCTGCGATTTCAAACCTGATAGTGATCAACATTTGAAAAAAAACATCAGTGCCTGTGTACTGTTCTCCACTTTTCTTTGACAGAGCAGCTTGCGCATGCAAATCATTGACTTTAGTGTCAGGTCAATTTCCATATTGACAACTTGAATGAAAATGTGCCATTTGCACAAGAAGGGTCATTCATGATATGGAAACCAAACGAATGGTTATAATTTCGTTAACTGAACCATCTAAAGTGTCAATCCATCAATTACCAACACTGCTGCTACTTTCGGCTGTAATTTATTGACGGTAGTGTGGGGGCACAAAAATCGTTATCAATAGTCATGTCCAGAACTATGGTCACACAGACAATCTCGTGGTCAAACGTACACAAACTTCTCAAAAACATTCACTGTTCACTCCTAAGCCAACAGTAATGGTGACAGCAGTATCTGGTGTATCCTCCCCTCGCACGGACAACTGCTGCAACCCTCCTCCTCAAGCTGGGAACGCCGAATGCACATCATTGGAATCCTCTGCCATTCCTCATGAAAAGCCTGGGCTAATTCCTGTAGATTTTGAACAGGTGGATCACTTACTTGGACTTGACGCCTCAGATGGTCCCATAAATGCTCAATTGGGTTGAGATCAGAGCTTCTCGCAGGCTAAGGTAATCTGTCAACTTCGTTGTTCTGCAAGTATGCGATAACAACTTTGGTAGGGCCTATCATTATTGTCCATACATGCAGGCCGACTGACGAGGGGGTGGTTATCAAAATGCGGGACAAAAGCAGCTTCCAGTACTTCCTGTTGGTATCCCTGACAATTGAGTGCCCCTTGAATAGTGACAAGATTCTGCTTACAGTTATAGAAAATATACCCCAGACCATTACAGAGCCACCGCCAAAGGGATCATCCGCTGTTGATAAGCCTCATTACTCCTTCTCCAAACTCGCCAACGTCCATCAGTAGCATGAAGAAGAAAACGGCTTTCATCGGACTAATGGACCCTGCACCATGGTCTTAGAACGTCAAACGTTGAACCTTGTGTCCATCAACGACGTCTGATGGGACCAAGTGCGAACCTGAGCCTCCTTCGGGTGGTGCTGGTTGAGAGACGAACACCCACTCTCCATTGCTCTCTGAGATCTTTTGCCTTGGTCATGGGCCTGCGACTCGCTAGGCGAACTAGGACACGGTCATCACTGGAAGTGGTCTTTCTCGGCCTTCCTGGTCGTGGACGATCCTTCACGTAAGCGATGGCCACATGTTTCCTTACAAAGCGACTATTGACAGTGTGATTGATATTCAATCTGGACCCAATGCTGCGACAGGACAAACCAGCTTTATGCATACCACTAATCTGCTGTTTGGTATTTGAAGCCCACGCCTCAACATGTCCCAAAAAGTTCAATTTCTGCACTGTTTACTCATAGATAGAAAGCTATGAGAATACTTCATTTCACCTTTTTATACCCCTCAGTCGCTTGTACAGAACTTTTGCATGAAAAGCATTTGAGCCAGCACGTGAATTTCATGCTAAATGCATGTGTATTTAAATACAACTGGTTGACTTCTCTATTTTGATCCGTTTTTGTTACAATCGACAATTATTTTTGGTGGTCCTTAATTAATGCTCATGTGTATATTTCAAACAAAAAACATGTTTCAACTTTTAAGCAATAGTGGTACCAATAGCTTGACCCGTCATTAATGACGCCGAGTATAGATGGCTTGTTTAGAAACGACGGTCTTAGTTCGAAAGGGAGTTCTATGGATGCACCGATAATATAACGAATATCCAGTAGTGTTTGCGGTAGTTACATCCTCCTGTTTTCCCTAAATACATGCTTATGATATAAGGGGAATCATACACAGTGGAAGCTGTCGAAACCGGCACTCATTGGGACTGAAGAAACAATCTGGTTTAGACAGGATAAATGTACAAACCACAGATAGGACTAACATTTTACGCCAGTGATGACAACTTGTCGGGTTGGGCAGATGCTGGTTTTGAAAGCTTCCACTTCAATGGATTTTTACACAGATTGTTATGATAATGGAAGGGTTTTGGTGACTTAGTCCCAGCAGAATATCTGAGTGTGCATTTGAGTGATAAGCACATAGAACATTCGTCACGGATCACCTCATCTGACAAGCTGTGAGACAACTGAAATACCTTTCAAAGGGACCTAAACCCAACTAACTCACTCACTCGACATCAGCATATGAGGATATACAGTCAGAACAGCATGCTGCGTATGTGACAAAGCAGCTTCGATCGTGTAGTTGTTCTTTTATGTGTGTACTGGAAATGGATTGGAAGGTAAACACACCAATTCCTGAAAGCTTTTATCAGCGACTTTCGTGATACCACGGAACAAGGAACAATTTCATTTTAATAAATACGAGCGGTTCTGTTTAGTTGTTTTGCGATATCTACAGTGAAATGGTGAAATTTACATTCACTTCCGAACAATGAAGTCCTGTAATTGTCTTCACATAATCATTTGAGTGCCAAATAAAACATGTATCGATTGTTAATTCGAAATGTATACACAATGCACTTTAAGCCATTAGCAATGAATCCCATCATTTGATAGAATCGGCAATAGCTGTGTATCAGTGAAGTCGATTTAGAACTGCTGGAATTAATGTTTAAGTTGCCTTCCGCTGAAAAAAAGGCGCTCTAAATAGACAGAAACAATAATATTATTAAGATCAGCGTAGCGATATTATGATTAATGCAGCGAATGTTTGCTTTCCCAACTCTGTTATTACCGTTATCAACATACATGTATACATTGGTAATTTTGTAAACCTTAAATATACGACAATTAAATTTTGTTTTTAGAACATTAACGATACAAATAATAATCCGTTCAAATCAGTTGTACTGTTTTGTCATCCTTTCAAAGGGACTTAAGCATACATGTACAAGCATCCACGTGTTTTATAGATTGGAAAAAGTTGTCCTTTCTATTACGCAGGGGGAGCTTCTAATGGATTTTGGTTCAAACTATTTATACCTGAGATGATGTTAAACATTGTTTTCGAAACAGCGCTCAGCATTTTCACATTTTGTGCATTGTAAGTAAGTCTAGACTTAGAGAAAGCGCTGCTGGAAACGTATATCAGACAGACAAGAGATAAGATGGATTCGTTATGAATATTGTCATTTTTAATTTGACAATCATTTATAATATTGAAATAATGCTTTCTCATATGGTTATTAATTTCTGTAATTGATTCTGCTCCTTTCTGTTGATATTGTATTGCTGGAGCTAATCAGCATTGTTTTCAACCTATTTTTGATGTTTGGGGTAAACTCGAGTACAAATAGGTGATCAATCCTCTTGCTAGATCTTGGCACGGTATCTGTCAAACCAAAGCAAGGACATGATATAACAGAATAGTATCTAGCCGTAACGGCTGTCGATTGTGCACACAGGGGCTCACAGTTCATGGCACATGCACACAATGACCACGTTGAAGAAAGGTACAGTCGATGTGTTTGCTCCACACGAATACTTGCACTGAAGAATGAAGGTTGTTCACGTATTATATTCTGTGAAGTGACCTCAAGAAGAAGACGTTATTGTCGACTATCGTTATGTTTCAGTCGGATTGCTGTTGTAGGAGACAAGAGAAATATTTATATGTTTGATCTCAGAAACCGGTGCCATCTTCTTCAATGTTTCACGTACATGTTTTAATCTGGTTCAGTGTCATATGAACCAAGCTGTGAGAGATGGGGGCACAGGCTGGAAGGTCACGTTCTGGAAGGTAAGGATCTACAAAAAAGACACGTAAGGATATGGAAGGTAAGGATCTACAAAAAAGACACGTAAGGATATGGAAGGTAAGGATCTACAAAAAAGACACGTAAGGATATGGAAGGTAAGGATATACAAAAAAGACACCTAAGGATATGGAAGGTAAGGATATACAAAAAAGACACCTAAGGATATAAAAGGTAAGGATATGCAAAAATACACGTAAGGAAATGGAAGGTAAGGATATACAAAAAAGACACCTAAGGATATGGAAGGTAAGGATATACAAAAAAGACACGTAAGGATATAAAAGGTAAGGATATACAAAAATACACGTAAGGAAATGGAAGGTAAGGATATACAAAAAGACACCTAAGGAAATGGAAGGTAAGGATATACAAAAAAGACACCTAAGGATATGGAAGGTAGGGATATACAAAAAAGACACCTAAGGATATGGAAGGTAAGGATATACAAAAAGACACCTTAGGAAATGGAAGGTAAGGATATACAAAAAAAACACGTAAGGAAATGGAAGGTAAGGATATACAAAAAAGACACCTAAGGATATGGAAGGTAGGGATATACAAAAAAGACACCTAAGGATATGGAAGGTAAGGATCTACAAAAAAGACACGTAAGGATATGGAAGGTAAGGATCTACAAAAAAAACACGTAAGGATATGGAAGGTAGGGATATACAAAAAAGACACCTAAGGATATGGAAGGTAAGGATATACAAAAAGACACCTAAGGAAATGGAAGGTAAGGCTATACAAAAATACACGTAAGGAAATGGAAGGTAAGGATATACAAAAAGACACCTAAGGAAATGGAAGGTAAGGATATACAAAAAAGACACCTAAGGATATGGAAGGTAGGGATATACAAAAAAGACACCTAAGGATATGGAAGGTAAGGATATACAAAAAGACACCTTAGGAAATGGAAGGTAAGGATATACAAAAACGACACGTAAGGATATGGAAGGTAGGGATATACAAAAAAGACACCTAAGGATATGGAAAGTAAGGATATACAAAAAGACACCTTAGGAAATGTAAGGTAAGGATATACAAAAAAGACACGTAAGGAAATGGAAGGTAAGGATATACAAAAAGACACGTAAGGAAATGGAAGGTAAGGATATACAAAACGACACCTAAGGAAATGGAAGGTAAGGATATCAAAAAAAGACACGTAAGGATATGTAAGGTAAGGATATACAAAAAATACATTGTTGTTTAATCGTAAAGTAATTTGTCGTTCTGTTAAGAGATCAGCCAATGCGAGGTTTATGACAAACCGATCCCACATTTCGCATTATTGTCACCATAACTGTTAAAAAGAAACGTTCTTGATCCTTATCATTATATGCATTTGACCGTGTTCCAATGGGGTAGATCGGTGAATATTGTATCAATAATTGCATTTTCCGGTTCAGACTTCATTATGTTTACTTCATGCAGTTAGACTTGATGCTCAGATCTCATATGCGTTTTAAAAGGTACTTCCTGTAGAACTGTAACTGACATCAGAGTTTAGCATTTGTGTAGTCAAGGAAACGCAGTGAAAGGTTTGGAATATGAAACACAAAAGGTTCGCAATATGAAACACAACGCAGTGAAAGGTTCGCAATATGAAACACAACGCAGTGAAAGGTTTGTAATATGAAACACCACGCAGTAAAAGGTTCGGAATATGATACACAACGCAGTAAAAGCTTCGGAATATGAAACACAAATCGGAGTATGAAACTTAACGCAGTGACAGGTTCGGGATATGAAACTGTCGTTGCAATTCAAGCTTAAAAATTCCAACAATTCTACACGTGCGTGGCAATTAATTACTAGCATTATTAATATAGGGTCACATTAGGCAAGTGTTCTGATGTTTTACCACACTAACAGCATAGACAACTTCAGCTGCATATAGTACTTCAAACTGACATCTTGTTGAATCTGTACTTAAAGATTTACATTAATACACTATTTTATGTTCAGAAGCAATTTTTTGTAGAATGTGAGTAAAATCCCATCTATTATTCCTCCTTGCTGCAAGAAATGGCAAATATGTGTCACGTCTTGGATAATCATTGAAAAACAGAAATTATTACATTTGTAAATCATATTTAGGAGAATTAAGATATACAGTTCGTTCTACCACCATGTATAGTGTAATAAAGCACACTTTCGCCCTGAACTATTATATCGTTAAAGCACGAGACTTTCGCCCTGAACTATTGCTTTATTACACTATACATGGTGGTAGAACGAACTGTATTCTTTTCTAAGATGCCGTATTTAATAATTTCTAAGCCTAATTTCGATTAATCTATGGCAGAGAACAAACGGTGCCTGTGACCTAAATTATGAATTCTAGCACAGGGCTAACTAACGCGCTGTTCTATTGACGTGTCCGCCCCCAACATTAAGACAAGCGTTACTAGAAAAACAACTGCTGAACAGTTTGGTGATGGTTTATGTTCGCGTGAAATATCTTCTCTAGATCATTTAATTACGTCTGTGATTCTCTTAAACCGTACAAGGCAATATGACCGTCTCATTTCTACTACCAACGAAAGTTTCGATCAGTACATTCAGCTGAAGCTGACTAGCCATGCGACATTCCACGATTGCATCCTGGGAATGTAAACATTGTAAACATTACTGTGTCCCTGTAAAATTTTGAGTCGAACCCTGAGACATTTTATCCTTCGGAAAACATAAACGTGATGTTTCCACCAGTGATGTTTCCACCAGTGATGTTTGCTGTGTGATGCAACTGCAAACCAGGAAACAGGATGCAACGAAGCAGTTTCCCGTGGGAGGCTGTACGAGGCAATGGCAACTGACATCCATCGTGACGTCGGTTACATTGTGACGTAATGCAAAAAAGTTCGATAAAGTATTGTCGGTGCTTTTGATCTTTCACCGAAGCATCTTAGAATATGTCCTTGTGTGAAGAATGGTGGGGTTAATGCTGTTTCCTTCAGTTATCAAGGCATGGGTGAAGAATCTGGACAGCCAGGTGTGCAAGAAAGCATGGAAACAGCACTGCACAGGTTAATGAATATTAAATAACATTGTCTGCACGTGTGCCCGTGCTCCTCGAGCACCTGGCTGTCCCTTTCTTAGTTTCCATTCCTCCCCCGTAACAAACAGGGACAAACTGCGTCAATAGTTTGTTAAAGAACATTTTTAGGACCACAATTCTGCAAAACCCTTACAGAGTTGGTATGATGTTTTGAATATCACCATTTCATAAAGCATTTTATGTTTATTAGTTTTCGAGTTTTATTGCAATTCATCGGTCCTCTTTGAACCAAACGGAGTGTAGCTTATACATGAGATACCACACATATATTTCTTGATCAAAATGGTTTTTTTATACTATTATAACTGATGTGTTTTTTTATTTATCAAGTCTTTGGCGGAGATTATTTTATTCCTCAGAATATAAATCCCTTAGATTGATGTTTGAACACTAAACTAAGCCGACAAGGCCCTTTGATTTTCGCTCTACACGTATATTAGTGTCGATGGAACGGTGTTCGATGTCGGTGATACTAGTAATCAATCACTTTCCACAGTGTTCTCTATGTAGCCTTTATAAAGGCATATCTATAAAATATAATCGTATTTTTAAAAAATCAGGCAGTTGAAACGAAAATGGTTGTGTTATGTGAAGTGACAACAATATCATCATCCTATGCAACAGAAATGTATGGATACTATTTCTCCTGTTGAAAGAATATCCGATGTTATCCAGTTCTATCTTCACAAGACTGCATCTGAAGTTTAATGAGTGAGTAAGTGATTTTTTCGCAGCGTTCAGCAATATTCTAGCTATACTGCGGCGGCCTGTAAATAGTCGAGTCTGGACCAGACAATCCAGTGATCAATAGCATGAACATGACATACGCAATTGGGATACGATAACATGTGTCAATCGAGCAACCAAGTCAGAGAGCCTGACCACGAAGATCATTACTGAAGATCATTTTTAACTCGGATCTTCACGGGTCTGAAGTTTTAATTAAGCCGACCCTAAGCATAACCATTTTGTGATTTTCATTTTGTTTCTTTTCTTCTCCGTCTTCTTTTTTTCAATTCAATCAATATATGAAGTTAACTTCAGTTAAAAAACATGTAGGGTATATGTAAATGAATGTATGTAAATAACTCTGCTAATTCGACACTAATACAAACTGTGTACTTACCCACCTCCTCCTATTTGACGACAATATTGGTGGTGCCATGTTAAATATTTATACAGTTATAAGATCAAATACTCTAAATTGATTCAGTGGGTTGTATTGACAGGTGGTTTATTTCAAGAAAGAAATGTGTCACTCTTGATAGATAATATTCTCCTTTTGTCGAGAGAGAGTCAATGATATTTCCGTTCACATTTGTCTACAAAACTTTTACATATCACGACTATAAATATTACTCTGGAGAATGGTCGTGTATCAGTTTTCGTGTCAGAATATGGGGAGGTGAGGTAGCCTAGTGGTTAAAGCGTCCGGGTTCGATTCCCACGTGCGTGCACTTGTGGGAAGCCAATTTGTGGTTTCTCCTGTCAAAAGCGGCAAAAAACCTAACTCATGTAAGATATCTTAAACGTGAATGAATGTTACAAAACGCCGCAGTTACAACCTCCGTGAGGTTGGAATATCAAAGTCCGAAGCAAACATGCCATTGGTTGCTATGGTAAGCACTAATATACAACGTCGAGGTAGAACGACACGCCATCAACTGTAATCGAGCGAATCCACTCAACCAATCCAGTCTAGTCATCTGTCATGAAAGAAGTCTATTTGATCATAAACATCCTTTCACTTTGGCGTTTATCTAACGTACGCTGTTGGTGAACAACATGTGCTCCAAGTCACAGATCAGCTGGTGTATTTTCGAACTTGCTAAACTGATTGAGATGACACAAACCTTTCTGACTGCCCGAAGCTGTAGTGGTGTGCTGAACACTATTATTTAATGCTTCCTACCTATATCGACAATTGTAAATATATTAACAGGGATACATGCACCTCTTTTAAGCCTGGAGGCGACACTACGGCTTTGTCACCAGACATCATTGATCTTGCCTTTGTGGTGGACCGCCAGTTCCATTAAAACGGACTTTCACACAAAGTTATTTGCACTGTGGTGAAGGTAGAACCCAATGCTAAATGCATATAGTGTGGGAGAGTGACACATACACAGGGATCGTACCGTTGCATTAAGCGCACAATGATGTAAAGCGCACAATGATGTAAAGCGCTACAATGCAAGACGAGGAAAGAGTAATGGACCTCTTGTAAGTAGATATACCATCATTCATTTTCGTGAACTGTGACGTTATAAGTTGCTTGTAAATTGTCGTTTTGAGCGTCTAACATGTATGGATTAAAGATTGTACAATGATGTTCATAATGGACGTTTGCAAATCTTGCTGTCCCTGTTAGGTTCGTTTTGAATGTGTGTTAAGCGTTAAATTAATGTCAACATTTGAACTGCAGGGTTGTTATATTTTATGCTTAAACTTATTTTATGGAACACAAATTGACTAAGTGGCACAGTGAAGACGCCTTCATAGCTTACATTATATTGAAACGTGACATGGGATTAGTGAAAGATTAAAACATGTATTTATAAAGCTGAGAAAAAAAACCCAATACATACAGCATATGCACATACAAGTAGCTTCATGGGTGCAATTACAGCCTTACATAAGTACACGCATAGATATGCATGCATTTACATGTATACTAAATTTCAATGTCCAGATCTCCTAGCCTTTACTAAGATTAACCTTAACTCCCATTCTTTAACATTGTACAAAGGTTACCTTGTGGGTAGTTGTGTCAAATAGTCTGGAACATACATAGAATGTTTAACCGGTTACTGATTAGTTATTTTAATATTTACCAGGAACCAGGTGCGGATGAAGATGTTTTTATCAATAACGGGTATTTTTCTCATGGCTGCATACCCTGGTAAGTGTATACCTTATTTGCGTGTTTCTATTTTTAAACGTTACCAGATTCCAGGCCATGATTGGTTTTGTTGATCATTACTTATGTTTTGTGAAATGCAGTCCTGTCCATTCACTGTCATTCATGCCACTATCAATAAACATTAACTAATTTTGTACATTATGTTATACATCCATCCATTTTATTATGTATTTTGTTAAACAGTCATATTCCATATATAGTCTGGTTCATAATTATTGAGAATTTGTCTTCTTACTTTGAGCTATCCTAACACCTCAACTGATTCACTGATACTTAAAACTAAGTAATGGTATAAGGGAGGTAACTCATCTTGGCCTACTGAGTATAGTACAATTAGAGTTACCTCCCCTGAATTTGTAGCAGACGTCATATTCCTCAGCACTGTCAACAATGTCTGCTGAAGATAAAAGAAGGTTGATTTTTGAGTTGTGTAATCAAGGAATTGATGATGTAAATACATTGGCAGAGAGAACAGGAACTCCTTTTTCTACTGTGTATAGGATTAGGAAGAATTTTAAAGAGGGAAAGGATTTTGGGCACCAGAAAGGAGCAGGGAGACCCAGAAAATTGGACTTCTCAGATCGCGTCCGGCTGGGAATTTTAGCGTCTAAAAAGCAAAGGGCAAGCATCTCCAACATCAGGTATGAATTGATAGAAAGGGGATCAACAGTTGTATCAAAATCTACAGTTAGAAGAAATTTGATTGATCTTGGATGGGAGAAAAAGACTGGAATTCCTTCTCCTCTCATGAAACAAGAACATAAAGACAGGCGTGTTGAGTGGTGTTTGGCACATGAAAACTTTGACTGGGAAAATGTGATTTTAACTGATGAAAGCTCAATATGGGTATATCCCAATAATGTGAAAATGTGGACAAAGTCTGCGTCAGCACCGTTGTATCGACGACCTAAATACAGCCCAAAGTTTCATGTATGGGGAGGGATATCCTTATTAGGAACGACCCCGCTGTGTGTGTTTGAGGGAAATCTGACAAGTCAACGCTACACTAACATATTAGATAATTTTCTCCTTCCAAGTGCACATGTGTTTTATGGAAATGACTGGATTTTGCAGCAAGATAATGATCCTAAACACACCGCAAAACATGCCAAGCAGTGGTTTCAGGAGAAAAATGTGACTGCATTACCATTTCCTGCATATAGTCCTGACTTAAATCACATTGAGAACATTTGGGGGATGATGAAGGAATGTGTGAATCAAAAGGGGTTGACAAAAATTGAAGACATGAAGAGAGAAGTGGTCCGATACTGGGACAGCATAACTCACGAGACACTAACCTCTCTGATAGGAAGTATGCCTACCCGTCTTAGACTGTGCCGTGAAGCTCAAGGAGACTTGATAAAATATTAAATTGTTACCTACACAACATGAAAAGGTCAGTTCACTTTCACAATACATTCAATTTTATCCGATTTGTTCTCGTTTAATAATATGAAATGCTTTACCTATTCTCAATAATTTTGAACCATACTGTATGTTGTTACACATGTGTAACACAATACATGTCAGTGTATTAAAATACAAATTGTCAGGTATATTTGTATAATGTTTCACATTTTGCCATATACCATCGTGATTAGTTCAACGTGCATTCATACTGATACTTTCTATACGTTTGTCACATTTTTCTACTGATCACTCGACTGTCTGCGTTAGGTCATCTCGTTCTTAGTAGTACTACGTGTTTATGTTAAAGCATGAATTGTTGTCGGCAAATCTTAGCTTAAAAACAATATTCCCGTGTGGAACTTCAGAAACCTTCAAATAACCTTTTGAACAACAAACTGCCTTCCTCTCGCAAAAACTAGACAGTCTGTCAGAGAACTGGTGTTGGTATCTTTGAAAGCCTATAAACGTCTACCCTTGCTGTGTAATTCACTTCATCCGTTACATCCAGACATGAATTTTCTCAGGTCTAAGCACTGACAGTAGCGTAACCACGATCGTCATTCAAGACACGATCGCCTACCCTTGTTTGTTTATACCTTGAAAGTAATCCCTGAACTTTGCATATGACCTTTCTAATTTGCATCGATATCCGTATATATATCCGTTGGCTTTATCCTGCCGAGAATATTACCCCTTGTGTGATAACATCATTCACAGGCACAGCGTGGAAATACTGATAAAAATCATTTAAATTATCGTATGCAAGAATTCAGTTATTGACTGGATTACACAGTTCCGTGTAGCGCGTAAATCAAATATAAATTGGGAAATATGCTAAAAAAACTGCTAGACACAATCATTATTGTTCGCTAAGCAAAGTATGACTTTTTAATATGCATCGAAAGTATATCACATTTGTAATCCTTACAGTGTCACTGTGCAATTTGATATATGTTGCTTGCGCACACACCTACGTCTTAGCTGGCCTTAGAGCGCTTAAAACAGTTTGTCTCGTACATACCAACGTTTGTCCAAAACTATTCTTACGGTAATTATAACTTTTATTCATGTTCAATCACTGTACAGATACATATCTATTCATAATTGTGAATACCTGTACGGGAATGGGTATATCCTCGGACACAATCACTCAGATATTCATACACTATTTAATATTGTTACACATTTCATAATATACCAGTGTATATTTAAACACTACTATTCATTTAATATTAGTGATTTGGTTCGACTTGTCATTGTTGTCCGAAAATGTTTTTCCTAAAACTAAAAATCGGAAGTGAGTATATCTGCCCTCCTCCTCCCCATTCCCCCCAGCAAGGACTTCAGAATACAATCAAGAGATTACTGATTCAAGAACTGTTAAGTTCAGTCTGTACTGTAGCATGCTAATGGCGACATCCTAGAATGCATGTTGGGAAGCGGGAGCTTTCTACACTTGTATCGACTTGCACTTGTATCAAAAGGTTTACACCTCACAAGACCTTCCAGAACACTGTTCACGCATAGATGCATGCCTGATGGTGGGACGTTATTTACTTCTCGTGGACATCCTTGTTTTCATACAAGTCTTCCCTGCATGTTGATAGTTCACTTTGCCACTCTGATAGTCTGTCTCAGCTATACTATTTTCCAAATGCCTAGCCCTCCATGCAATGCTAAATCCGAAAATTAAGTTAATATTTCCCTCAGGTTCACAGATCTGACAACACAGCCGGCTCCTTTTCAGTTTTGATGGGTCTGTTTGTTGCTATCAAAATTATATATACTGGACAAAATACGTTAGATATATTGGTATCCATATTGTTAATGCAAGACCACAAAACTGAAACTCGCATCAACAGGGTTTATTGTTATAGTCTTCAGAAATTACAGTTTATATGTGGCTTAGGCAGAGATACAAACTTGACAGATGAGTTGCGTTGAGGGTTACAATTGTGACCTTGATGAGGTTCAGAAAACTACAACAAACAAGAGCTATCAATAAAATTCGGAAAATGTACAAATTTCACAGTACATAACATTCAATACTTCATTCGAATGATATGTGAATGCATTAGTCAAGAGCACAATGTTCAAAATTAACAAGAAATTTGCAAAGAATTGTGTGAAATGTAGTAACAAATTTTTGCACTAACCAATTAACATTTTGGCATTTAAACAGTTTCATTGTCATTTAGACATAGCATACTCTAGCAATGAAAAGATAAAGGACTCACATGTGTGTCTGTACATAGTTCAGCTTACAGTCATCTGGGTGACAACCAGGCAGCATGGAGGTCCAAAATACACTGACAAGCATGTGCTCCAAATTGCATGAGCTTTGGAGAGGTTATGAGCTGACCTTTGACTGATGTGGCCTGTGAGCTTTGACATTAGACATGAAGGTTAAGGCCACTGGGCAATGGAAATTTACCCACCAAATGTAAACATTTAGACACTTGAATGATGACTTGAATGGAAATATGCTTTAAATATTGACAAAGTGTTTTAGTTATTGGACCACCATGGATAAATCAATTAAAAACCAACTGTAGTAAGTTAGAAAACTTTTTCATTTTAAACAGTTTGTACTTTGAAATGTATGTACAGAAATCTTGCATTTACACATATGATCAGTGTGTCAGTGAATAAATAGATCATTATTCAAAATTTCAAACTTTGAAATATCCCTACTATTTGTCTAGTATGTAGTCAGTACAGAGACTAGGCATCAGTCTTAACAAGATCACAAAGGTGTACGTGTGTTCCAAATGGTTCGGGGACATGTATCAACTCTGGAAATTGTGGGGAATCGGATCCTGGTCAATAGCATGACGAGCGACCGCTTTAATCACCAGACTACCTCCATCGCCAACATTTATTAATTGTCGTCCATGGACACATTTGTACATAAATAATTAAGTACAGTTTTGTGTTTACTTATACACTATTTGACAGATGCTGGTGCCTCCACGACGCCTGCAATGTTTACGCTACACATACACCCAACAACATGGAATGACGCTCACCGGGCCTGCATAAGACAAGACATGACACTAGCACTGCCCCGTACTGAGCAGCTTCATACGGTCTTAATGTCATACATTCACATGTGGCAGAATACTGTCTTGAGGTCAGTTCATTCATTCATTCAAACTTATTTTGAAATTATTTACATATTTTCAAAGTGTTTTAAAGGAATTTTTTGAATATTTAGAAGTATTTGCAAATATTTTAACATTATTTTGATTTAATATTTACTAGCTTCGTCTTCGTTGTTTGTTCTTTTCTTTGTCTTTTAATTATTGATTTTGTCTTTTTCTAGACTGTAAGTTTGACCGTGAGATAAAATTGGGTTCCATTTATGTCGAAATTTCACTAACTCTTTACCTGAATTAAACTAATTACAGTGTTTCAGCGGTATTTGATTGGCTTCCCACAACATATTTTCAGAGTGTCTCTCCAAACACTGATAACTGTTTGTGTCTCGTGTTGAGTATTTCTATACTGATAATAATTCAGTGAGTGACTGGGTGAGCATAGTTTTACGCCGCATATGATATTAAATCAGTACGTTCGGTAATCTTGGAGTCTGATCAACGTAAAACGCCGAATTCTGTCACTGATTTCGTATCTCAAACAAAAGACGTTTTTCTTATTTGATAAAATGAGAAGTCCGTGAATTTATTAACATGAGCCTTTGTATTGATAATAATTCAGTGCGTTCGGTAATTAAACGTTAAAGCAGCGTGACCACGACTACCTTGGTTCGTCTGTTGTACATGTAGTCTGAGTGTGTTGTGTGTGACGTGGAGGATGCTCATCTTATCACCAAAAAAACCTCCGTACGGAGTACGCGTCAGAAAACGTGCGCCATGCGCCGAAGCTTGCAGTGAGCGAATGTAGTTTTACGCCACTTTTAGCAATATTCCAGAAATATCAAGTCAAAGGAACCAGAAATGGGCTTCATACATTGTACTGATGTGGGGAATCGAGCCCTGGTCTCCAGCGTGAAAGGCAAACGTTGTAATTACTTGCTAACCCTCCCACCCCAATGTTTACTAGTAGCTTCTAAATGCCTTAGTGAGGCTATTTGCATATCATCGTAACCATGATGGCGGGCGATCATCGGTACCGGTGTGATTGATCATGATTTGATCATTTACAAGATATGTAGCAGTAATATTGATGATTCTGACTGTGGCTTTAAACAATGATAAAAAATATAACATGTCGAAGTTCAGTCAACTTGGAATCTGTCGGATATATTGTTGTTGTTGTTGTTGTCTAACGCCGCAGTTAGCAACATTCCAGATATATGGCTGCAGTCTGTAAATAATTGAGTCTGGTCCACACAATCCAGTGATCAACATCATGAGCATCGCTCTGCGTATTTGGAATACGGTGAACCTATAGTTGCCTTTTAAAGCGCGCTTTACTGAAGAACCATTCTATGCCCGATTTTGACGGGATTAGAACAAATAAGAAATCACAGAATACGATATTTGTCAAACTGTCGTGAAAGTGTATCAAATCATTCCAAACGCTTGAGCATTTAATTACAAAAAGTAAATACTTTCATATTTATGCAGCGTGGACGACCTCTGGTTTGGTCTGCACGACAGCACATACGGTGGATCGCCGGTGTTCTTCTGGAACGACTGTTCGGTTTTAGATTCATGGACAAATTGGGGGCATTCGGAACCAAATGATGCCCAAATTCACAAATGCATGGCGCTGTTTGGCAGGAATTTCACGTGGAATTCATCGGATTGCACGGTGCCTAAACAGTTTATCTGTCAAGCTCTACTAGGTGAGACTGTAAATCCTTGACCGACTGAGCGTGAGAGGGAGGGAGCGATGGAGCGAGCATTGTCACCTCTGCCCAGAATAATTTTTGAGGATGTAATGATACAACTCTGACATTCGTAATGGACACTTGGTGTCACGTCAAATTTCCATCTGTCCATTAGGTTTCACCGCTATTTTTCTTTAAATGAAATAAGTCTAATCAGGTACGTCAGAAATTCTATATTGTTAATATTTAACCTTACACTGTGTCTCTTTGTTCGAGCTTCCTATCGAACACATACGGCGTCATTGTTTCCTCGGGGGTTTCAATCCAAATATGTACATGTATGTCCTATGTCAATATCCCCAAAGGCACCTTTGATCAGACTTACATGTACTCCAAACAGGTGATATAAACCCACTGATTTATTGTATACATAAAGTGGTGACATGCTGAACGAAAATTCCAATGTGACATTTATAGGTCTTTCAGCCTTTGACAAACGTTCGATGTCCTCCTCTAATTGTTATGATCGCTGGTTCCTCTAGACAGTTGCTGGTACGATTCTATCCTTGACGCTGAACTGGTGGACCCCACCGCTGATGCCCATGCCGATGATGAGGAAGCCTGTGCTGCTGCTTGTCTCAACTACACGGGGGACGGGGAATGTCAAGCCGTGACCTACCACGCTGGCGGAGGATGTCGGTTGTTGATTGGTCAGACCATTCCGGTAACATGGGACCCGGATGTTGCATACTCCGAGACTTCAGTAACTAAAGTGAAGAGGTGCTATTGGCGTGAGTTGATCTCTTGAATATATTATTCTAAAATCAAAGATAAATTTCCCCAAACACAAGCATTACCATATTTTAGAAATTTAGAAAATACTCCACATAAGTCGACAAAGTGATTTTACATGTATGAACTACTTGATAGTCTATGTTTCAGTGGGGCGCTGGGCTAGCCTTATGGTTAAAGCGTTGGCTTGTAATGCCGAAGACCTGTGTTCGTATCCCCAGATGGTACAATGTGCGAAGCCCATGTGTGGTATTCATCCGTGTGATATTGCTGCAAGATTGCTGAGCCAAACTCATGCAGTCAGTCAGTCTATGTTTAAGCATGGTAGTTCACACTTCTTTTCGAGAACTTTGTGAGTCAGGGCCCTGTGCTTTTGGTGAGGGGGGGGGGGGGCATTTCATACGAAGTCAACAGATGACATTACACAATAAATAGAAAGGTCATAAGGTCACACTATCACGTACGTCCATCAAAGAAACATGTTCCACTTGCCCCTTTCTCAGCATCTCTCAAGGAAGATTAGTCAATTAAAGTTAATGCAATGGATCTGAAGTGCATGACAGAGAGGGCTGCTCGAAAACCTGCAAATTGTGGATCTCCAGGAACAGTGCGTCTAACACTGAATATATAGTGCGGCATGTTGAAAATTCGTTAGAATGATTCAGTGTGAGTATGATGTCCTTTGATAAATGAACTGGGCAAGTAGATGCCTTGCAGTACAACCAGACAGCTTCTACTGCCTGTTTCATTGTGGTTCCACTCCTGGATCGCAAATGCAGTTGGCTACAACTTGTTTCTCCCTTGAGCACGAGGGCATACGTCTCGACTTCTCGCTTATGGCCACACACGTGCAAAACATGCATGTACATCGATTCCGTAATTATCGTGCACTGCCAATTTTTCTGGGATTTTTCTGCGATTGGAATAGGCATGTAGTCTTTGCTAATGTTTGTGCTGCATGTATATCAATATCACTCAACAGTAACATATATTTCCAATTTAGTGCTACTTCCGGCACTAAGTTGGTTCTAAGCTCCTTTCGCGTACGTCGACTTGCGATATGCGAGGGGGACCAGCTACTTCCGGTACCCGATTCCAGGTGACGAGCGTATTTTCAAGGACCGGTTCTGGTTCCTAATTGCGCGACCGCCTAATAAGACCTATTAGACCGGACCAAGTGTCCAACCATGCTTGGTTGTCCCAGCGTTTGACTGTCGTAATAGTTGGCTAATTTGTGGATTGTTTGATCGAAAATTACTTATTCCTGCAACGATTATCGGCTCCTTCCTGTCAGCTGACAACCAGGAGACCATACGAAAAGGTATGAAAAGTATGTCACCGGAAGTTGTAAGGTCTTGCTGAGTGCGGGTCCTATTTTAGAATTACTGGAAAAGAACCTAATATTTCCAGTTTGGTTGCAGACGACATCAGTGAAGAGGAACACATAATAAACAGAGTGATAGAGCAATTCCCGACACTTTTTTGTACAAGGACGAACCCAGTGTCGTTGGTAATAATGGACCACAAAATTGTCAACAGCTCTTCACGGAGCCTTCCAAAACCTGTCCCCACCTCGTCGTGCTTGCTAATGACGACAACCGTGACGACGGAGTTACTTATCACGCCAACGTGTCCTTCACCTTCCACAATGATTGACGTTTCAACGTTAACTGGTTATTCATCGTCTGTTGTGACGGAGATACGGACAAGAACAGAATATCTGCTGACAACGCGAGTGGAATATTCAGTCCAGCACCGTACCCTGATGGCAACTGTTGTGGATGTTGTTACCGTAACAGAACACGTTACGGCTTCAGTGACCCAGACGGAGGTACTCACCGAGACATTACCCGTGACCAGAATGCAACAACTTACACAGACAGTCACTCACGTACAGACAGAAATACTAGGTAAATGTCTTGACCTTTGTTAGTGAGTGAGTTTAGGTTTCCGCCGCGCTCAGCAATATTCCAGCTATATGGCGGCGGGCTGTAAATAGTCGAGTCTGGACCAAACAATCCAGTGACCAACAACATAAGCATCGATCTGCGCAAATGGGAACCGATGACATGTGTCCACCACCCGATCCCGTTAGTCGCCTCTTACGACAAGCATAGTCACCTTTTATTGCAAGCATGGGTTGCTGAAGGCCAATTCTACCCCAGGATCTTCACGGGTTCTTGACCTTTGTGTCCGGAATGGTCTTCTATGTAGTATAGTGGTGCTTAATTAGAGGTACCCGTTAAAGATCCGGGTTAGAACTGATCTTCAGTAACCCATGTTGCCCGCTGGCATGGTTGACACCTGTCATCATATCCGAAACGCGCAGATCAATGCTCATGGTGCTGTTCACCGGGTTGTCGGGTCCAGGTTATTTAGACATATAGCTAGAATTAGCGTAAACTAAACTCATTCACTGTTAATTTGAGGAATTGTAACTATGTAGCACATTAAAAGTATTGGCATACAATTGTCAGAAGTGTCAGCGTGCGGTTGGCGAATGGCTGAGTGACAACTGGATAATTTCGATTGGTTCTTGAGTAACTAGTCGAGTAGGTGGTTGAGTGTTTGCAGGATAGATCGACTGAGTGATTGGTCGAATGTTTGTATATGTGGTTGAGCCCTTGGCTAAAAGTGCTTGAAGGATAGCTGAACCTGATGTCTAGTGATTAATTAAGTGAGTTGAGTTTTTTGCCAATCGATGTGTTGTGGAGTTGAGAGAGTGTCTGAATAAGTGGTTGAATCTACCGTTGGTACGGTTTGGTGAGGTCATTGCATCAGCCTCATAGGAAACAATACTCCATTTTATCAAATTATTTAACAACGAAACCTGCAAAACCAAATATCTAAGTTTTAAATCTTTGAGCTTAAAGACATTGCGACAATGCATTCGTTTTCAGTTACAATTGCATACTGAAGAAAATTACGGTTTTTAAGCATGTTGACTTATAAGTATTTAATTCAAAACGTGACAATTTAATTCTATGTGTTCCACAGTGTCGCCCATGTCATGCATGCAGCGGATACACACATCTTTCAGTGACACGAACACCACGTTTGAAGCTCTGAAACTCGACACCAGAAGTCTGTCAAGCTCGATAAGGAAGAGCACAAGCGCCTACGACGCCAGACCGTCGGCCATCTTTGTCGGAACGGTGGCGATTGGCATTATCTTGTCGCTCGTTGGTGTAATTTTATTTCTTGATTTTGGGACTATGATCCGGCAGATTAAGAAACTTCATCGGCGAAGGAAAAGGAGGAAGGCAAGGATGAGAGCGAACAACTGATTATGTCATTGGATGAGAACACATTTTTCTTAATGACGTTAACGTCATTCTAACAAAAGGCGATATTTTAGTTGACAGTAATGGAATCATGTGAGTGAAAGGGCCAATGTTTTCTTTTTTCTATCATTAGATAAAATAGAACCTAGATGGCCTGACGCACTAGCATAATTCTATATGTAAAACGTGTCTATTTGAAAACGAAAGTTCTTGAAAATGTCCATAATGTCATTTATCGCTTGTTGTAGGTAATGGGGTACGGGGCAAGAGCGGGGCTTAGAGCAAACACAGTCAATGCAAGGACCGCAATTCGATCTACAGAGTATCGTCCCTTGGGTTGGCAAGAATCCTGTTATTGTGGATTCGAACCCCGATCCGCCACGGGTTTGTCAACAAGGATCGCATTTTCAGAAAATTTGCAAAGGTAGCATCATTCTCAGGTTTTCCTTCCTCGGTTGGGACAGTAGGGTAGCCTAATGATGAAAGCATCCGCTGAAGATTGAGTTTGATTCCTCACATGGATACAATGTGTAAAAAACTATTTCCGGTGTCTCCCGCCGTGATATTGCTGGAATATTGCTGAAAACGGCGTAAAACTAAATTCACTCACTTCTTCCTCAAATGACACGCAGTTGGAGAACTGGAACACTGTTAGAAGCGGCATGAACCTTACCCATTAACCCAATTCACCACCTATAGAAGCTTTGGTTCTAAGACAGCATATTATATTATGGATTGATTTTTCACGTTGACAATTAACGATGATGCCCCTCAGCCTTGAACGGAACTAAACAACAATACATCACATCTTGATATAACTTCATATGCCTTCTCTTTCGACGACGTATGGGTTGTCTTAATCAATTACATCAATTACACATTTAATGTTATCTTTATGTATTGTCAATGATAGCAAACTACATTTTGAACACTGAAGGTGATTTGGTTCGTGTACATCGTTACCGATTTTTCTACGTCACAGAAATCCTATTACACATATTTAATGTTTACTTCTGGAGAATGCTGAACGTCGCTGATAACAACATACCGCCACCGTCACTGTTTAGTCATAAGCGACATGTTGATTTTACGCACCTTAAAGCTAAAAACGACATAAATCAATTATTGTTTGCATGCAGGATTATCTTATCTTGAGCTGGTCATTATTTGAATATGGTTGATAACATAACGGGACGTTATTTTTCTGGCTTCAGTAGTTTTCAAATAATATTGTTCCATGTCTTAATTACGATGGGCAACTAGACTTTCCGTTATCTTAAAAGCTTAGTTCAATATAACCTCTTGTGCACTGACAGTGCACGCACTGTAACTAATTGACTTAAGTGAGTCTTATCACCATATAAACATGTCCCTAATTAAGTAAAAGTTTGAACACGGGATATACGCAAACACCACAAACAAGACAATTATATTTAATCTCGCCGAACGTTTTATTCCATTTCAATATTACAGAACACGCCAGTGCTCCACTTATAGATACACTTAAACACCACAACACAATGCAATATAAGAAAGTATACACTTTGTTCATTTTAGAAACGAAAACGTAAATATTTTCTTTTTAAAAGTTCATACCGGAGGAGACCGGAATTTTACCTTGTCTCTTGCATACTGTAACTGGGTTAATACGGTTTTACGCTGATTTTAGCAATGGGTCTGCAAAATCGCGGCGGGGAACACCAGTAATGGGCTTCATGCTATGTTCCCATGTGGGGACTCGAACTTGCTGCTCAGCGTGACGAGGGAACGCTTAAACCACCAGGTTACCTCACTGCCCCTACAAAGATTTGTCTTTACTACTTATATACTAAACGTCGGAACGAAAAATTCGAGGCGGGCGCAGGAAGTGAAACGGTGAATTATTAATGAGTTAAGTGAGTTAATATTTAACGTCACATCGGCAATAATTCAGCCATATCGCACTGAATTAATAACCAATTTCCTCAGCACAAGGTGATTGAATCACAGCAGCATGTAGTCCAGTTACACAATTCTACCTTCCAGAACTTCCTGAAAGATATACACCATCCCATGTCAGTGAACCTGCTGCAACGTCGGTTGTTAACAATCGTTATTTTCTGATCGACAAAAAATCCGAAATGATATCTTATTTTTGTTCTTTTTTTTCTTTGTGGCACACAGTGTATATCTCTTAACTATACTACCCATTAAAAGTTTAGACTCACTAGTGTAAATTTTGTCACTTACTTCAGTCAACCGTTGTAAACTAGACTTTCCTATATATACCATACTATTCAAAGGTATTGTTTACACATGAGCTGTTGTATTGTAAAATAAATTCGTAACGTTAAACAAATTATTGTCATGAGTTCAATAAATCATGAAACTCCGTGAAAACTGGCGAATTTGTAAGTAAACTTTGCACCAAA
This sequence comes from Haliotis asinina, assembly GCF_037392515.1. Taxonomy (NCBI): domain Eukaryota; kingdom Metazoa; phylum Mollusca; class Gastropoda; order Lepetellida; family Haliotidae; genus Haliotis; species Haliotis asinina. Next base: position 37,452,132 of record NC_090294.1, on the reverse strand, counting down.
ACGCAGCTATTCAAATGCACGATATTTGCACATGCTTTTTGCCAATTTGATGCATGATCCTTGTGCATTTTATCTGCATATGGTTTTCAGTTGGTTCCCTCATGTCAGAGCGGGGAAATACGAGGTAACCATATGTATGTACATAACATATACTGAGAGCTTTAAATGAGCCTAAACGTTTCATAGGTAGTATATACGAAACATACTCAAGGGGTCCACGGTGGATGTATAACGTCTATCAAAGAGGAAAAAAGAGAAATTACGGTTGACAAGTGCTAAGTGAATTTTTCTTTTGTTTCCAACAGGCAAAGTCCATAAAGCTGTTTGTATGCGCTCAATATTATCTTCAGGTTATTATTCATAATAAAAAAAAATGATTTCAAAACATTGCAAAAATAGTACACACACTTTTCTGTAAGAAGAAGCTCCGAAAGCTCAGGGCGTGCTTTTGGCCGAGATACTTATCTTGTTCTAGCTTTAATGACCCGTGAAAATCTGGTCTAGAAAACTTCTTCAACAACCCATGCTTGCCATAAAAGGCGACTAAGCTTGTCGTAACAGGCAACTAACGGGATCGGGCGGTCGGGATCGCTGGCTTGGTTGACACATGTCATCGGTTCCCAGTTACGCAGATCGATACTTATGCTGAAGAGTGTCTGGTTGATCACTGGATTGTCTGGTCCAGACTCCAATATTTATAGACCACCGCCATATAGCTGGAATATTGCTGAGTGTGCTGAAAACTAAACTCACTCACTCAATCCAGCTTTAATTGTTTGCTAGTCATCCTACCCTTCGAATCGAATTAATTAATATAAGGGGGAATACGTTTCTTTTTTTGTCCCATCTATGGTAAGAATCATAACAAAATGCATTTATAATGAATAAAACATGTTATTTGGATGGAAGTGGTTGAATATTCTTTTGTAGTGAAGACGGTAGCCAGTTACATAACAATCCCACCACTGAAGATTTTTAAATGCTTTTTTTCATTTCACATATGTTTTTAACATATGATTTAACATATTTCTGTTTATGTATTTTGGCTTCTATTCGAAAAAGTGGTCTTGTGCTACCATTACTTATACTTCAAAGTTTACTTTGATTAAATAGATCTGTGGCAGAGTTGTTATCACTATGTTGAAAAAATATGGTACTGAATATGGTATAACCTAAACGAATGAAACAAAACACTCTGTTGCTTTACGCAGGTTTCGTCGCAGCTTTCAAATAATCGAGTCTCAATTCAGAGCAACACCGCCCATCTACGATCATACGTTATCAGCCTTCTTTCAGAGACTCGAGGATTGATTCCATTGGTAGCTAGAACACTTGCTAACACGAAAACGAAACTACGGTGACTTTTAATCTTACCACAATATAAAAAAACAGTCTAGCCCCTATTTCGAAACAGCTTCATCTTTTTGGCATCATATAGTTTAGGCAGGTCCTGGTAATGCAATCCTAATCTATCATTTTGCACATTTCGCAAAAATTCTAAAAAAGGAGTTTCTTCTTGAGCAAGGAGCCAACAGTCCTTATTGGAAACTTCAAAACGGTCGTGCCATTTACATGCTGGAAACTTCAGGTTCTCTGGAGGTGCAATTTTCGAGCAGTACTCGAGGGCGCGGTGACGAACTGTTTGAAAATAAGTCACTTCCTCCACAAACGTTTCTCCAGCTTTTAAAATGTCCCTTTTCAGCTTTCCTAGGAAATGATCGTACAGAATTTTGTCGAGTCTGAGAATGTTAGAATCAACAACACTTCTGTTATAATCCTGCAACGAAACGTTTAACGAGGTCACACGCTCATTTTTAGGAATGTACAATACGTCGTACATCGTCCAATTCATTCTACGTCGTAGAAGGATTATAGATTCATCAAAAACATCACTGACCAATACCAAGTCGAATATCGAATCAACATGGTCAAGAAACTTCTGTACATTTTTTGCACCGTTGACATTGCCTGGTGGATAGCCGAAATCTAAAGCCATCCTGTTGTTGGTGAAGGAGTCGATGGGATTGAGAGGTTCAAATGACATTGGGTTTTGGATGTACGTTCTGAAAGGGTCAATTCCTGTAGCTTTCATAAGATATTCACGAGAAAGTTGATTTCGGTAGTATTCAAACGATGAATGAAGTCTTTCGAAAGGTTCTCTGACGATGCCAATGTACACAGTGTCTTGTGGCATGATCTTGGCTACCTTGGGATAAGAGACAATCTGGAGATGATTGCATAGAATATCATATGAATTCCTTGATGGAATAGGTATGATGTTATTGTGGTCCACTAGCTCTATGTAATTTCCTTTTCGGGGTAGAACGAAGTTCTTTGATCTGGCGTAGCCGAATCTGTAGAGGATGTTCAGCACCGTTGAGCTGGCAGCTTTGTGGACTTTCAGAAAGAACACATGCTGGACCTCTCTACTGGTGTTTCCAGAGGAGGATGTCTTGTCAAGATCAGCCTTCAGAGGTATGTGGCTTTGCATTGTAGCATTACTTAGACTTGTTGATCTCAAGGGCCGACCTGTTTGTCCATTTCGAAATGCATGGAGTACCTCAACCATTTGTTCTTTACCCGTAAATCCATGTTTATGTACTTTCATCACCATCGCTATAAATACGAATTCAGTCAGGGCTACCGCTATAAAAATACACCTGCAAACAAAAATTATGTTTTGAACAATAAACCTTCAAAGAAATACCACTGTACAATGCAGTCTGTTAACTTAGGTTTTCAGACTTATCGTTATGCCAGACAGGCAGCTGTCTCCTGTTGTCAGAAAATTTTATTTAGCTTCCACAAAATATGATTAACACTAGTAATTAACGATTAGTCCACCTTCAATTTGAAACGTAATTTGATTACAATTGCCAAGACGACTCAATTTATTGTGTAGAGCCCGTTTAACACACCAGGAACCGATTATTATTCTAATTTCTGAGGACTATACCATGCAAATGACTTTTACCAAAGTGGTAAAAGTCTGAGACCTGCATAACCTTGCACTTTGAACAAGACGGATTTGGGTAAACATTACTCATTCACCCACTCATCTGAAGACAACCGTGAAGATCCAGGTTTGAACTGATCTGCAGTAATTCATGCTTGACATACGAGGCGACTAACGTGATCGGGTGGTCAGACTCGATGATGTAGTTGACATATGTCATTGTATTACAGTCACATAAGGCGATACTCATGCTGTTGACCACTGTTGACTGTTGTACACAGCAACAGTCTGGCCCAGACTCGATTACACATCGCTGCCGCCATGAACTGGAATATTGCGGTTAAACAACCAACCGCAAGAATCATGGGAGTAAGGATCGAGTAATTATGAATACATGTACTATCTGTCTCGTTGCATAAAGGTTTCCATTAGCTTGCAAATGTGTTCAAAGGGTCTTGCACACATTGAGAGCTTTTGGCGACCATAGCAAAATTCTTATTATGATACGTAACCGTGTCACTGGAAAACTGTTGCCATGTATTCATAATTATGTATTCATATGTATTCAGTAGCACTGTTTACACACGAACGATATCGCTCCCTCAGGACACTGAAACGAAAGGTCATTACACGCAGATGCGTCTCATTCCTTTCAACGATACGAAGTCCTTTGAAATGATTAATATTCTTTCAAAAGTATAAGCACGTACACACTATTTATTGTAATACTCTGTGTAATTGTACTTACCATACAGGTTGGACATATCTGCTGTATGACCGCCCCAAAGCCATCTTAGCACAGAATACAAAGGCTACCCAGGGTGTGCGTGTGTGTAGAGTGTCAGACATGATCCGTGTCTTGACCTGGAAGCTCGCCAGGCGTAAAGTAAATTCTTTTGTCTTAGAACCAGTTATAGCAGTACTTGTAGCGAAGAGTCTTAATCTTTCACTATGTAGTAAATGTCGAATACGTGTATCACTTGAGTCTTTCCACATCGATATGATACGACCGATTCATTCATTCATTCATTCATTCATTCGTTCGTTCGTTGAAGTGGGTGAAAAAATGAACATTATATATTAGACATCAGCAGTATGTCTTGAGGACAAGACGCACAATTTTTGATAGCAAATAAATGATTTTGAATGCCGATCGAAGTGGCCTTGAAATGTCACAATTAAGGTACTGTATGAGAAATGTAAGTCTTGGTAATTTGTTTGTTTTGTTGTTGTTGTTTTTTGTTTTGCGCCGGGGTATTTGGATTTGTTAATTTTATACTGTGTTTTGTTGTTGTTTTGTTACGTTTCTGTTTGGTTTGCTTTGGGTTTTTCTTCTTTTCCTTTTTTTTTGTTTGTTTGTTGCTACCTCAGTCGATATTGTGTTTGTACTTCGATTAGTTATGTTTAGTAAATGTAGATGTGTTTGAGCAATATTACCTTTAGGACAAGCGAAATAACTAGAGGTACGAATTCGTGGAAACTATTCCAAGAATTCGACAAGGCTGGATAACTGTTTGACAACGGCACCATCCATCAATTCTCATTCTGTCCTCAAAACTATGTCCGCGAGGTATTGTCGTAAAAAGCGTCTAACGGGATCTGGTGGACAGGCTCGATGACTTGGTAGATACATGCTATTTGCAATATCCCAGCTGATAATATTGATGCTCATGCTTTCAGTCACCGAGTTGTGTGGTCCAGAGTCGATTATTTACAGACCGACGTGATACTGTGTAAAAATGGCTGACTGGAACGCTAAACATTAAAGTTTGATTAATCGCGAATGTTCTTGGAAATACACGTAGAACAGTTGAAATGACTCAATGGAGAATATTTTGCTTTATTGTTAAAACAAGCACGAAACCCTTCCAACACTCTTTGATATTCTTGGCTAAATTGGTTGGTTCACAGTACTCGCTTAAAAGTGGATTAAAATGAGCATTACCGGTCAAAATGAAACCGCCGAAGATTGTGCGTCCAAGTGTGATTATGTTCGAGCTGTGCTCATAGTATCTTCATACAATATCCAAATGTCTATTGGGGTCCGAATTTTATCATTTGCATACTGCCATGGTATAACTGGATCATTCATAACAGTGGCGGTAAGTCAGTTCACGCAGGCTTAACCTTACCTGTGGGATTCGGGAGGTCGGTGCAACGAACCTGAGGCCTCCACCTACTAAGCGATCGCAGCGCGAACTCAAGTACTTGAGCATAGACTGACGACAGTCATAGTGCTACCATCGCGTCGTGGAATGGATTCCAGGAGAATCAGACTGACTGCACGTCAGTAGGTACCACTGACCCATGTTTGAGTCCCGATGAAAAGATTACATTCTCGGGCGGAGACGGGAGGTGAGCGACGTCAGATTACAATCAAATACGTTACTATACTGCCAGCCCTTTGACCTCTTCACATACAATATAATATTCTATGGTAAACGTTGCTGTCGCATTCAAATACATGAGTAAAAAGATTCATTAAAACTCGTGGAAAATGTGCGACGTTGCGCAAATAGACAACGTGTCTGAAAAATTGAATATTTTAATGCACACTCTATCATTAAATTGGTGACAACTTGTGAAATACCAGCCGATCCAGTCATAACCCCCCCCCCCCAACTTCCTGCATTAATTAGTGAGTGAGTGAGTTAATACTTAACGTCACATCGGCAATATCTCAGCCATATCGTGACGAGAACATTCAACAATGAAAAAGAGCATATATACATCATAAAAACCCGTCAACGAAGGACAGTAAAACAGCTAGAATATCACAATTTCAATTAAAACTAGCATGGAAAGTTAAAACTAATAGCACTATTTAGACAATACAATATAAAAATAGACTATAGATCGCCAACAACAGAAGGTAGATCACCATACTAGGAACCATGGGCCTGCATTACTTAACTGTATAAGGTATACTTTATTCTTATTGCACATAGTTTGAGTATGACTTAAAATGAATGAGTTTACGTTTACACGCCTCTGTCACGGCGGGTGACACCAGAAATTGGACTCATACATTGTACCCATATGGGGAATCGAACCCTGATCTTCAGCGTGTCGACCATACGCTTAGCATGAGATAACGTAAAAGAGGATCTAAATATTCATAATTACTGTCAAATATAGCACAACTATGTCGATCTATGCTCATGATATCAATCAGTGGATTGGTTGGTCGAACCTCCTTATTTACTGGCAGATTCCTCCGGAAAGCCGTACACAAGCACCAAATCTGAACATGTTGGTGGGTAGACAACCTAGTATTTCAAACGTTTGCTCGTGACACATAAGACCTGGGTTCGATTCCGGACGTGCGTAAAATGTATCAAACCCATTTATTGTTGAATATTTCTGAAATTATTTAAACCATACTCACCCACTCATGAAACAGCTTGACAATGACCTCAGTTAGGTGAACTTTAACTATCTTATGTTCGTCAAGAATATTCATAAC